>NC_031952.1:4834964-4892160 GCF_000303195.2 Fusarium pseudograminearum CS3096 | reverse complement strand
GAACCACTGAGACTGCTGCTGGTCAGACGACCGAGACTGCTGGTGGTGTTCAAACTACCGACACTGCTGCCGGCACTGAGACTACAGAGGCTGCCGTCACTACTACTGAGGCTGCTTCCACAACTGCTGCTGGCTGCACTGCTGCTTACACCACCGTTGACAGCGCCCCTGCCGAGTCTTGCGCCGTCATGGGCCGATCCCAGGATGGTTCCCCCATTGAGATGTATCGACAGATCGACAGTGCCGACGAGTGTGCCACCAAGTGCGCTGACTATGTCAATGAGGAAAACGCTGGAGAGGTTTGCAACACCTTCTCTTACCAGGTTGAGTCTGGTGTATGCCAACTTTACGCCGATTCGCTGTACGAACTGAACGTTGACGATTCCGAATGCGAAGAGGGCTCCATCTGCCCGGCGGACTCCTCCTTTTACGAGTTGCACGCCTGCTACGCTAAGTGCGATGGATATGTTGTTCCTACAACCACCGAGGCTGGAACAACTGATGCCGCTACTACCACCGAGGCCGGTACCACTGAGGCTGCTGGCACCACCACTGAGGCTGCTGGTACTACTACCGAAGAGGCTGCTGGCACCACCACCGAGGCTGCTGCTACTACTGACGCTGGCACCACCACCGAAGCTGCTACTACCACCGAGGCTGCTGGTACTACTACCGAAGAGGCTGCTGGCACCACCACCGAGGCTGCTGCTACTACCGACGCTGGCACCACCACCGAAGCTGCTACTACCACCGAGGCTGCCGGTACTACTACTGAAGCTGGCACAACCACTGAGGCTGCTACCACTACTGAGGCTGCTCCCGTCTGCACAAACTACATCCCCAAGCCCAACCGCCCTAGCACTTGCGGCCAGCAAGGCAAGGTCAGCTGCCGTTCTTCTCAGAAGCTCGGCCAACCCGTATGGACTGCCAGCGCCGACAAGTGTGGAAAGATCTGCGGAACCACCGAGGGCTGCAAGACCTTCTCCTTCAAGTACAACGGCTCCAAGTGCCAGCTCTACAGCGCTGCCCTGGACCAGCTCACCTTCACTCCCTGCAACACTGGCGTCAAGTTCTACGATCTTGAGAAGTGCTACACTTGCCAGAACGAGGTCACTCCTCCTCCTCCTGCCACATGCTCCAAGTATGTTTCCGACCCCAACTGCAGCAGCAACACCTACTGCGGTACTCGCGGTTCCATCTGCGAGGAGGTACTCATCCCCAACGTCGGTGATGCCTCATGCCTTGAGAACTGTGCCAAGAGCTGTATCGAATACGGCGCCGAGTGTGTGTACTTTAGCTACAAGCCCACCACCCCCTGGGGCAGCGCCAAGTGCAAGCTGTACAAGTCTGGCAAGATCATCAAGAACAAGAACTCCATCATCAAGTTCTACCAGCAGCCTTGCTTCAAGTGCCAGAACCCTCCCGCTCTGTAAGCGGAGCATGAGTGTGAACAGTCACTTGGGTGATGGATACTTCGCGACAGGTCTAGAAAAACCCTTCTTTCATTTTTCGATGACTATGCGATTTTAAGGGGGATTCTGTTGTATAGCATTTTACATAATTATTTTTCGGCTACATACTTTTAGACATGAATATATGATCTGGACAACCAATATCGTGTCCCTGATCGAAATACTGTGATATTTGATCTATAATGCTGTAGAGGAGTAATGAACAAAGGGTGAAGTGTCTCATGCTGATATAACATCAGTACATCATTCCATGTAAACACCAGTACCTTGTTTCTGTTGTTACAGTATCTCAACAGCCGTCAAGCTTCCAATCCTCTTGTCTCTCTATATGCCGATTTCGTACATTCTATACATTGATATACAACCTCGTGCGACCATCTGGAACTAACAACGTTACTTTACTGTCCCAGACCGACCGCGAGTTCACTCTTCGGGCCCCTATCTCCCATAGAACTACCTCAGTGCTTCAAGACTTCCTCACCAACTTGTTCTAGCTTTTCTTTTTTCTCCTTCTCCTCCTTCTCCTTATCAATCTTGGCCTGCCTCCACGGAGGAACCTTTTGCTCTCTTTTCATAACCACTAAACCCATTAATTAGCACAACATCACGACCACCGAGTAGCTAGATAACTTACGTCTTTGGAAAAGGTCATAACTCATAACCAGGAAAATCGGCATTCCAACAATAAACTTGAGCCATCTCCACTCCAGCTCTTTATACCTTCTCTTATAGTCCTCTTTCTTTTGCTTTTCCAACTCCTCTTTCGTCAACTCTTTCTTTTCTTCTTCTTCTGCCTGTGCTCTTTTCCCCCTCTCTTCCTTGATTCTGTCTAGTCGTCTTTGTCTCGCTTCTCGTAGCTGCTCTTCTCTGTTTCTGGCTAGATTGGCGGACTTTTCTTGTAATCGTTGCTGAAGCACGGCGGATTGCTCTGACGTTGTAGGAGTTATGCGCACTTTCGCAGGCTTATCGCTAGGTGCAGCGGAATCTTGCGAGTTAGGAGCTTTGGCGCGACGGTTCGTTGGTTTTGTTGAGAAAGCGCATGTTGGCGTGGATCGTGTGTTGCAGCGAGTGGACGGGCATTCGAGACGAGATGATCGTGAGAGAGCTTTCGGTGTCACTCTCCGTGTCGTAAAGGGTAGAGACATTATTATATCGACGAAAGGTGAAAGAGGGACCCGAGTACAATTAGCGAATGTCGAAATATCGTAGAGTTGCGGAGTGCTGCCAAGAATTAAAGATTCACCAAACAGTCGGAAAAAGATGGACAATTCCTTATCGATAAGAAAGGAAGCATAGCATATTCACGTCACTGAGTTCCTTTCTATCAACTAAGACAATGACAGTGACAGTCAACAATTTATGCAAGATAAAGCGTCTATATTTGGATCAATTCTTCAAAGCTAATTGGCGTATTGCCAGAATTTTTAATCATACAATTACTATCTTCCCAAACGCCTTTTGCATTCATCCACCACGTACACCCCAAATTGTATCTTCAGTCTTGTACTATTTGCAATCAGTCATCATCAGTGTATCGAGGACCAGTGGCTGCAGGAGTCTCTGGTGGACCGTAACTTGCTCCAGGAGTAGGAGCACCGTAGTAACCAGGTGTGGGAGCACCAGCAGCCGGGGTAGGTGCCGAATCTGCTCCCCATCCGCCTTGCCAGCCTCCAGGTGTTGGTGCGCTGATAGCAGCGGGTGTAGGTGCCGAGTAAGCTCCAGGTGTAGGAGCGTTCATGGCACCAGGAGTTGGGGCACCGAGTGCGCCGCCGGGAGTAGGGGCGTCGTACGAGCCTGGACCCCATGCATCACCGCCGCTGGCTCCTGGAGTCGGCGCGGTGACTCCCCAAGCAGGTGTCTTGGATCCTGAGCCCCAGCTGTCGCCTCCACCGTAGGCCGGTGTACGGGATCCAGCACCAAACGCATCACCTGGAGCAGGGGTTCTTCCACCAGCCTGCCAAGCTGGCGTGCGTCCACCAGACCCGTAAGCCGTACGGCTGCCGTCGTAGGGGTTGACAGTTCGCGAACCATCTGCCCACGCGGGGGTTCGGGCGCCAGACATATCCTGGGCCTTCCAAGCAGGTGTTCTTCCGCTTGCAGCAGGTGCTGTGTCATGTTAGTAATATGAAATTGAGCCAGTAGTAAACAAACTTACTTCGTGATCCCCAAGCAGGCACTCTGTCAGAGTTACCACCTGCCATGGGTGTGCGTGAACCGCTCTGCCAACCTGGCACACGATCGCCGCCGCCACCACGTCCAGCACCACCGCCATAACCACCGCGACCGCCTCGGCTGGCAATATCGATGGTTGCACCAGTCATCCTGTTCTTGAAGGCTAGACAGTCCTTAGGCACTGTGATGGTCTTGCTCTTCGTATGAAGCTCGACTCGAGCATGGGTGTCTGTGGTGTCCTTGACGATACCCAGAAGACCTTTGTAGGCTCCCTTCTTGATAACGACAGTCTGTTCAATGGCTTTATCTTTGCCAAAGGATCTGGGTGGTGGAACGGGCTTGTTCTCACTTCCGTTCTTGTGAAGCTTGAGCGCTGGGTTCATGGCCGTCAAATCAGGACCGGTGGCGGCGGCAGTGTTGACTCGGCCACCCTTGGCAGCAACAGTGTTGACCATGTTGGCCTTTGTAACAAAAACACCGGCATGCTCCTTGTTGTCGTTGGAGTGTAAGAAGATGTAGGAACGGTGAATGTGGATGATCTTGCCCTGGCGCTGCTGACCGGTGTACTCCTTGACAACATCTTCTAGGCGAATCTCAGAACCATGTCGATCAACGGCAACAGCTGTCTTTCGCTTTGGAATTTTGTTAGAAATCTGCGATGGCATAACCTGTCGAGGTGTTCCGAACTGATCAAGGGCAACAAGTGACTCGCGATCAACCTTGACAACACAACCCACAGTCGTAGGGTCGAGCTGCACAAGATCGTGTAGTGAGTACTGGCCTAGGGAGCCCTGGCCACCAATGTCACTAGCCTCGCGCAAATCCTTGCTGAAGACGGTGATCTCTGTGTTTGTCTGATCTGTCAAGATAGTAACCTTGTCATCCCTGATGTTGACGACCATTCCGACCTCATCTCTAAACTTGCTACCGCCAATGACCTTGACGTGATCACCAACATCGAAGCGCTTGCGAAGAGCTCTGATGGGCACATCGATCTCCTGTCCGACGAGTTCACCTTCAGTGACAGTGATGGAAACGACATCGGAGTGAACACGCATGGCCTTTCCAACAACACCCTTCTGTTCACCAGTGTAAACCTCGACAACATCGCCGGGGAGGTATGTAGCTAGAGCGTTACTGTCTTTGAGACTGTGTGCCAGTGCCTTGAGATCAAGGTTCTCGGTTCCATCCTCAGCCCCTGAAGCGAATCTGGTAACCTCTTCAAGCGATGGGTTCACATCAGTGACAGTGAGTTGTTGGATTTTGACATCCCTGACTTGGAATCCATTCTCGAACTCCTCATTGTTGTATGTCCATGTGCCAGTGGAAGGGTTTCCCTGAATAGCGCGAGGATTGCGCTTTCGAGCCTCAATCTCGCTAAACAGTCTCTGCGGTGGTTTAGGGCCATTGCCAAAGGGTCGCTTACGCTTGCCATCAGCAGACAAAGCATCATCTCGCATGCCATAATCCAATCGGGGGATGAAGCGAACTCGAGCCTCCAGGCCGTTCTCAGTAACATCGATGACTTGAGCAAGATCGCCATTGTGCTTCGGGGGCCTTCGAAGACGGACCCAGGCTCCAGGCTCCAGAGTAGGGGTTTTGGAAATGCGAAACAGCTCGGGCATATCCTTGATATCGACAAGAATCATCTTGGAATGGGGGTACACGTTCATCATGCTGTCAAGTCCCTTGAGAATGTCGGTTTGGCGTCGGGCTTCAACATAGACGAATCCCTTCATGACGGATTCGATACCTCCGCGTTCGAACGCAGCAGTGATGGCGAGTTCGTCCTTTGTGCCCGCTCGCTCTTCGATGCGCTTCATGATGGAGAAAACGACCTCTCGTTCCTTTCCTTCTTTACATCGGACAGCCCAAATGCTGGGGTCATCCACACTAGGGAGCAGCAGTCGCTTGGGAACCACCGATACATCTCTGAAGCCTTTGCCAGAGCGTCTGTTACCGTATCGCTGTCGCAGAATCTCTGCTTGTTTCTCGGCATCCATGCTAGAGTCCATATCCCTACGGCGATCGAGTTCGCGATGTCGTCTGTCATCGTCACCGGTTTCCGCGATATCGTCAGGGTGGTCGTTGGTAATGAAGTCTCCTATCTCTTCGCCCAGCATCTCGTCGTCTTCGCCTTCGTCTTCATCGTCGACTTCGGCTTCGATATCGAAGAAATTGGCACCTCGCTCCTTTCTGCGCTTTCTGCGATGGCCCTGAAAGGGGTCAGCATCAACCAAGAGAAAGCAGGCAACAAACGCGCCCGGATAGACTAAAGTTTCCTTACCTGTTGGATGTCCTCATCTTCCTCATCCTCTTCTTCTTCGTCTTCGTCATCATCATCGTCGCGACGTCTGCCAGTATCTTCCTCTTCCTCTTCCTCCTCCTCTTCTTCTTCATCGTCATCGGCGTGTCGCGATTTCGAAGGTCGCTCATCCTCATCATCATCGTCGCGAGGCGCAGGGCTGCTTCCACGCTTCACTTTTTGATGGTCGCCATCTTGCTCTTCGTCGGATAGATCGGCAGGCGCAGGGTTGAAATCTTCCTCATCCTCAGAATCCTCGAAGCGCGAAGGGTCGTGAGAAGACATTGTGGCGAAGGAGCCGCGACACGTAACGTGTCTCTTGTGATTGCCTGGGTGTTTGTCGCTCGAATATGAAAGAATGAAAGAAAGAACAAGTGGCGGCGATGTAGAAAGAGAATATTAAAGGGTATTTGATGGATGACAAAGATGAACAGTGAAAGAAAGTCAAAGCAACACCGAGTAATGTTGGAGCTCCAGGCGGCAAAATGCCGGACCTTGTGCAGTGCACTATTTCGCAAATAGTGGGTCGCTAATTGTGCAAGTTCGCTCACGTCTCACGCATAGACGGCTGTCGTTGAAGTTGAAGTTGAAGTTGGAGTTGGTGTTTTTAGAACTCAGAACGGACGCCCCAGGCCTTATTTATTTCTCCAATATTTGGGCTGCTGGGCAGTACTTTTGTATTGTGCAAGAACAAGGTTAAGTTTATGCCCTACTTTGTATGACTCTTGATGCAAGGCAGCCAAAGGCAATATTTTGTTTAAAGTTGTACCAATCACCAAATATCTCCAATATTCCTTAACGTTTGACCTGTCTTGTCAGGTCAAACGTAAATTGGTTGTCACAATAGAAACCACCCTCACATCTAAAACTTAATCAATAGTTATATGCATCCGCACTCTCCTACTGCTAACCTATAAACACCTGGGGATCAACACGTATTGACAGGGAAACAATGTGACGTTCTATCACTGCTAAAATCCTAATGTGCAAGTACTTGCCCCTTGCTGCATCTTGATAAAGTTACCAATGCTGTGATATAATTGCATACCTTCACAGACCAGTCACCACAAAGAGACAACAGATACGGATAGATATAATCAGTTAGAAATAGTTAGCATGTTTTCTCATCATCTATATCTACTCCAACGCTAGCCTCCAGTGAAATATGCGTTCTATACTCCCCCCTTCCCTGCTAGCCCAGGCTTTTGAGACCTCATAACCCACGCCTTATCAAAACAACGACAGACTGTTTTCCAAGTCATTCCGCGTTTCACGACTCGAGTTATCTGCCTTAGACGGAAGCGCAAATTTCCGTATACGGGTTCGTGTTTCTTTCATATCGAATCAAGGCCCCTCAACCACCACCACGTTTTGATCCCAGCAACTAGAGAATGTCGCAGATGCTCCGAGCCAACTTCCCAAAACCGCCAAAATAATAACTCCAGGCTTTGCAGAATGCAATATACCGTACCCTTAAGTTGTCATTCTACGTGATTCGAGCAAGGTTTCTGGAGAACCGCCAGATACCATGCCCTACGTACTACAAACGACACCAGCCTGCCAATGGCTGTGCCTTTACATGACTCTTGTTCCCCAGATACCACGTCCTGCGCCAATACCGAGCCACTCGCCGTACTCGGAGTTGGGAAGTTGAGGTACCCAGCCCAAGTTGCCAATCTCGTAATCGCATTGCCAGCTAGCAACAGGGCTCCTAGGGTTATCTTGCTGAGGGGCGCCGTTGATGGGCTGGCCGGAGTTGTAAATATCCCACAAAAGGACCTGGCAGTCGTCACCGCCTGAAGCAAGCATTCCTCGTCGATGAGGCGACCACTCGATAGAGTTGATGTTTCCAGAATGTCCACGTAGCTCGAGCAAGGCCTGACCAGGTTGTCGCACGTCCAGAATACGAATGGCGTTGGAATCTTGAGCAAAAGTAGCTAGGAGATGGGTATCGTGAGGCGAGGTGGCAAGGCGAAGTAGCGGCGGAGGATTGGACATCGTTTGCTGAGCCAGTGTTGGACTAACGCGACCACCGTTGGGGTCTGTTTCAAGGTCAGTACAAAGTAAATATTAAATTCTGCAAACAACTTACCTCGCTCTTCCTTGCCTGTAGGCTCGTAAATAATTGTCGAGTGCTCCAAACTTCGCAGGTCAAACATGCGGACACTACCATCCTGACCACAACTGACAAAAACATCCACGCTTTTGGCGCAGAACCTAACATCGTAAACCTCTTTATCGTGGGCAATGAGCTGAGTTTTGGCCGTGAGTGAGGGAATATCCCAGATGGTACATGTTGTGTCTATGCTGGACGTAATGATGAGACTGGGAGAGACGGTATTCCAATCGAGCGATGTTAGAGGCGCAGTGTGGTCCGGCGTCTTCGAATTGGAGAGTAACGCGAGAGGAGTTAACTTGGTGGTGACATTGTCGCGACGGCCGATTGTGCCACTGGGTGTGGAAGGGTTCTCACTAGGAAGAGACCACAATCGCAAGTGGTCACCCGAAGTCGCGAGCAGGTCAGTAGACTGCTTCTGCGACGAAGGCGGCTCCCACAATAGGCGGGTCACAGGGTAAGAGTGGGTAGCTTCGGCAGCTTTGGTGAACTCGAGGCTAAACTTGGAAGAACCAGGAGTATAGATATCCTGAGGAGTCGGTGTGATATGACTATCAAGGATTTGAATCTAGAACAGTCAGCGGTTGGACACGCGAATTTGTCGTCTTGCATGACGCACAAAGTTATGTCCATCTTCCAAGTAGCTGCCTACAGCGAGCTTACCAGCGCTATTACCCTGGGCCGGCCATTTGCACCAGTCGAAAGCGTAAATGGCCCAAGGCGCAAGGTAATTGCTCGTTCCTGGTTGGGCATTGTTGGCGTCGTAGGCCATGGCAGCTCCAGTGCCATCGGACATGCTCGAATCGGCGCGGGGACGAATATCAGCTAGGCCAAGCGGGGTGTTGGAGATGTTGCGCTGAGATCCTGGAGCATTGTACCTGGTGGTATCGATTGGCGACATTAGATGCGCAGAGGTAGAACCGCCAGGCGTCGTGGGAGTATATGCGTGATAGCTAGAGGAGCCATCGTAGCCAGCGGCTGGGCTGGAGCGGGAGTAGCTGTGAGACATGCTCAGCGGGGGTTTGCTCGCGACGGCGGCGGACGGTGAGCCTGAATATCCGCGTGTGGGCTGGCCGTGCTGCGAGGGGATCTGCAGTGGCTGCTGGGAGTGATGAGGGAGCTGCTGCTGCTGAGCTTGCGACGGCGGCTGGTGAGGGACGGATGAAGCAGCGGGAGAAGATTGCTGCATCGGCGAAGGTAAGTTGGGCGAGGCTGGGGCGCCGCGAGCGGACAGGCCACCGGCGGGTTGGAGGACGTTGGGCACCGAAGTATTAGAGGGGTTCCTATAGTGAGAGTTTGAGGGCGAGGACTCGAATTTGATCTGGGGAGGATTTTCGTATTCTTGAGGCGACATGGAGATTGGACCACCAGTTTGGCTCAAGCCCGACATGTGCAATTCGTCGTGCTGAAGATGGGGTTGAGGGCCGGATCCAGAGCCTGAGCCAGACCCAGAGCCAGCCCCAGGGCCAGCAACGGCGCGAGGAGCAGACATGGAGCCCACCTGCATTTGACGCAGTGAGGGAGGGAATTGCTGTGATTGGCTCATGATTGGATGGTTTGGTTGTTTCTTGGCTGCTTAATGACGGACCTGGCCTGGTCTGGCGTTAGGTTATCAGAAAACTTGACCTGTATGTAGGCTTGAGGCGCCAAAAATAAATACCCGACAGGCTCGCCTAGTAGATATGACAGGTTGACGCTGTGATTTTGTCTCGTATGCTCTGAGTTGATCCGGCAAGCCGTACAGTTGCCGGCAGAGTGGAATGACTGAACTGCAACAGCAGCCGCAACGTTGAGACGAGCAAGAAAAGCAGCAGAATATGAAACAAGAAGGTTTGAGCGACAATGGAAATTGAACGTCGCAGTCAATTAAATCGCGGTGGAGTAAGCAACTCTCCCTTACAGCACACCTGGCCTGAGGATGATCGTCGGCAATTGGATCTTGATAAAGTCAAAAACATCAGCAAATGTCCTGCTTCGAGGGATGCTCAAAGAACAAGATTGAGTTGCTGGCGTTTCTGGTGGCTGAAGCAAAGGAGAAACACAAGTTTTGGTAAGCAAGAAATAATGCGACGGGGATATTGCTTGCGCAAATACGAGAAGATCTGTTCTGGTCTGGTCTGGTCCCGTTTGGCTTGGCTCGGCCTTGATCAAGTACGTTTTGGAGAAGAGAGGGGGTTAACCGGTAGGCTGATGGCGGAGATGAGAGAACGGGTTTCTTCCGTTTGAACACAGGATGCAAATAGGCTTTAAGAAGAAAGATAAGACCGTCAGCTGGTAGATTTTCTGTATAACAATTATTATATGGTAAATGTTTTCAGTGCACAGCTAGGAGTAACACGCTTGGAGTTGCTTCTGGTCTACACATTATAAAGCAAATTCAAAGGATATGAATTATGAAACACCGTTTCTTATACTAGCTATAGTCAGTATCTAAATGTTTAGTATCTTTCATGCATGTTGCCATAACTTTGAGCGGGTTTGTACAGCAAGATGACTGTTATTTGGCTTCAGTTTTGGAGTTTGATTTGACTATGAGATATAGTCACCTCGTTAGTAAATAATCAGCCGTAATTCTCTATGTACTCCTCAACATCCGGTAGCCGATATAGACGTTAGATATACTGCAGCTTCCATCACATGAAGACAAGCCCGTGACGCTGGTGGTACAGGTCCACTCCCCGTCCTGTGGATCTCAGCAGCTCATGGCATGTGCACCCCATGTGGGCACATGCCAACCCCAGATCGTGTTCATAGCTTCCAAGGCTAAGCTACCAACAGATTCTATGATCTTGACACACCCCACGACTCATACCATCTTTATCTACTCATTAACAGTTGAACAGGTCTGCGATACACTTGAATAAGTGTAAGGGAACAAAACTGGGCAACTCTCGTCTTTTTTCACTCCACGCCGCGCCTAACCGACCTCCAACGAATGTTTGCGACAACTTCCGACATTGCGATTACACACACTCGCTCACCAAGGCAGCCGTTCGTAGGCTATTCCTCCCTTTCAAACGGAAATGTCTTCGCCTTCAATGTTCGATCGTATTTCTAGTCCTCGTCAGCGACTATCCAATCCTTTGCGAAGCCCTCCGATTCGAGAAGTCAGCGAATATGACTTGGATGAGCTTGAACCTCGGAGTGACGACGTTCTTTTCGACCAGGAACCTCCACTCCCTAGACTTAGAAAGAATATGCAGCCTGTATCAGCTACATCTACTCGTCGATCTTCCTCCCCTGCTTCATGGGACAGCAAACACCGCTATTCCAACTCCCCTCCTCATACTAGATCTAAACCGATCTTTGCAGGGCCACCGCCTCCGATCGCATCTTCCATGATGATGAACCAACACCCGTCTCGACAGTCTACTGTATCAAGTCACGGAGATAACGGAAGGGGATACGGATTGATTTCAGCGAGTAGGTTTGGGTCGAATAGCCCGAGCCAGAAGCACGTGGACAACCGACCACGACTCGATTCAATATGGAGAAGTCTGCAGAGGCGAGAAAAGGCCTTGGAACGAGACATCCAGCAACTACTGGATCTTCAAGCCTCTGGCCTAATTGCTGGTAGTGGGGAGGGATCCGAAAGTAATTTTGGAAGTGACACGACTACAGGAGAGAGCACATTTTATTCCACGGCTACGTCCAAGTCTCGCATGATGAACTCATTGCATATGCCAACGCGATCTACACCAGATGGAAATGTAATCCCCGTGAGACAGCCTGTGTCAAACAAACCTCGCGGTCTCAAGTCAGCTCGAGTTGGTTTACAGCGTTCTATGGCCGCTTTGTCTGAGCTCAAGGCCGAGGAAGATTTACACTTGAGCACTGCCCTTGAGCAAAGAAAGGATGCCTTGGCTTATCTTGACAAGATGAGTAAGAGACGGGATGACATTTATTCTGAACTTCATGCGCTGGAAGATGATGAGGAGGAGCCCTTGGGTCAAGAACTCCGATCGCTGGAATCAGAACAGCAAGAACTGGATCACGATATCCAGCGCCTCGAAGAAAAACTGGCTGGAGCAAAGAGGCGCCGCAGGTGGGTGCGAGAAAAGATGGAAGACGTCAAGGGTCGACGAGAGGCAGGTTTGAGTGGATACAGGGCAGCCGGCAGAGATGTCGATATGGAAGTCAGAACAATGATGCAAACGCCACCCATTGCGCCGTTGGACATTGATGCTCTTGGCTACGGTGAAAGCACGCGACCGAAAGAAAATATGGACATACTGCGAGGTACCGAATTTCTACAACTCCGCCCCGAACGCCGTACGGTGGAAATGGCAAGAACATGGTGGCAAGGAGAAATTGCCGCTCTTGAGCGTCGCAAGGCACAAATTTCACAAGATCGTCAAGCTTTAATCGAAGGCTCAGAGGTATGGTCTGATGTCACTGGACTGGTCGCACAATTTGAGGCAAAACTTCGAGAGCTTGTCAGATCTAGCCAAGCTGGGGATGCCGATGAAGAGCCTCAACAAGCTGCCATGCAAAGTCAGCTGTCTGAAATGGATGACGTCGTTCAAGAGTTACAGAAGCGACTACAGTTGGCCGAATCAAAGCACTGGAATCTTCTCATATGCGCAATTGGTGCTGAGCTAGAGGCGTTTGTTGAAGCTAAAGCTCTTCTGAGAGATACCCTTGGACTCCCTGAGCCAGCCGCTGCGGTCGATTCTCCTGAGCTCAGTGATTCTACGGACAAGGCAGAGGAAGCGAGTCAAGAAGAACGAGCGGAAAGTCACGACGAAAGTGATAACGAAGTTCCCGCCGACTTGCTGGTCTCTCGAATAGAGGACCATGATCATGATTCTCCAGACAGTCCCCAGCAACAGAGTGTGGTGCTGAGACGAGGAAGCGCTGGGAATAACGAGGTACCGGTCGAGTTCTTAGCGGACCTTCACGGTCCGGACAAGATTGAACAGGATACCGAGATTACGGCAGTGACAAGGCTTATGAGTAAATAGCGCTTATGAATAATGACCCAAGTAAGAGGCAGTATGGATAATCGAACATGCTTGTTATGACTACCAGAAAGGTTCACACTGGGGCAGAATAGAAAGTGATAGCTTCGTTAATTCAGTGTCGTTGATCCAATTCACATGTATAGTCATATATCCGAACGCCTATGTGAAATCCAGCGCGTCATCTCTCGCGTGCCAGGCAGTCTTTGTCCATTCCTCGCGTTCGTAAGTCAAAGTCGTCAATCGAAGCCTTCGGCTGAGTCTGAGTGGAGGTTTTCATGATATCAATAGCTTTGAAGGTGTAAATGCGTCTCGTCGCTCATCGGGTTCGTTCGAAGTAGCCGCTGGATCCGGCGATCGCAACGGACTGGTCCATGACCCATTCACCAACGCCGAGGTATCTGTCGATCCAACCGGTGAAATCCTTGTTCTCACCAGCGACTCTGTCGGTCTTGAAGCTGTTTTTGATGATTAGAGATGGTTGGGGGATTGCGCGGGTGTTGTAGCTCACGTCAAGCCAGTTGATCGCTTCATGCCGGCGAGGAAGGCCGAGACTGTGATATGTTAGCCCATACAACACGCCAAGCTACAGAAGCAATAAGGCTTCAACTCACAGAGAACAGCGTCAAAAGCATAGTGTGTCAACCGTCCGACCTTTGACCAGAGTCCGAAAGTCAGCAGGTTAAGGAGCTGTGAGGAGTCTTTAGCCACAAGGGCATAGCTCCGGGCGACTCAGAAGATACATACCACCATGATGCAGGTCTTTTCAAGATGAGTTATTAAAAGTTAAAAGTCGTCTTGTCTTTCGGTCGTGTCTCGGATTGTACTGGAGGATCTCGCGGTGTGCAAGCTCGTGAACGGAGTCGTTGATGATCAACCTTGGCTTAGTTCAGTATCATGCGACACAGCCCGCCTCGGGAACCAGGCGGAAGTGGAGTCGCCCGGCAGCCCGGCGCAGAAAGCTCCGGGGAAGAGCCATATCACGTGTTGGACCAAGCAATTGGATCTGGTTTTGATTGTGGATGTGAAGATAGATGCAAGACATTTTGAGATGCGAACATCTGGTTCAGATATCATCGGCATCAATTCCGTCAATGATAACTAGGCTGAAGATGGAATAGCTGATACAGGCATGATACTATCCCCAGATGGATGCTCAGTCGAATCTGTCATGTAAATAGCTCAATCTACTACTTCGCTTATACGGACTTGACAATCGCAGCGGAAGATCCTGATATGGAAACTCGCTTGAATCGAACTCAACTGGATCAACGGGGTTCAATTGTTATGTTGCATCACAGCACGTTGCGACATATAGCCGCCGCTAGTCTCGTAGTCGCCGAGAAGAAGCAACCGCTTGTTCGCTGGCATTCCGGCGTTATTACAAGAAATCCACTCACAGCTTTTTTTTCATCTCAATGTCTGCGTGGGACGGGTTGAGGTCCAGACACGAGAGGGGTTCAAGGGTCTAGAGAAACTTCGCCGAGTGCATCGCCGTGTCTATCCCAAGAAGAGCAAGGGGTATTATTCGGAGTCAGAGTTGAATGTCAGAGCCCAATGGGTAAAACAAAAAATAATCCCTCATCGATGAGGCATAAGATAGCATGGTGGCATATAGCAACATGTTTGGATAGTTAGGATCCTCTTTTTGCGCGCCCCCCGCGCTGCCAAAATTTTGACAACCAGAGTTTACTCACCGAGCTTGGTATCTACCGATATCTGGAACGACATTGTTTCAATGCCGTTAGTCAATGCACTGAGCTGTGTCTGAAACCTCATTCGTGCCTAAAAGGGTGAGGGAGGGGCCGGCCGCCTCAAGGTGGGTTTGGGTAGGCCTATTTTTCTGTTGAAAAGACATGTCGGTCAGCCACAGGCCGTGCCGAGTTGTGAGACCTGAAATACATTAGTCAGGAGATGGGGGTCTATCTTCGAATAGCTGAACCCAATGGTGATCTCCGCGGCCATGATAGCTCATCTGTAGGTTGATGGTTAGAGCTAACCTCTGAACTTAGGCTGAACCAACGAAAGCCAAGACTGAAGAACGTTGAGGCTTAGTTTGATAGGTTGGATTGATAGATAAGAATCGCGTTAATTCCCTCTCGTCATGGACATGACCTCTTGTTGGAAGTTTTATTAAACGAACAAACGAAACACTTGTCATGACAGTCACACCAAAAATAATTCATCGCCTGCCTATACAGGAAGGGAGCTGACCCTTGAGGCGTATCAAGCCATGAGGCTGCTCAACTCGTTACTTATATACAATAGTAACATAAACCTCGACCCAATCGTAACAGCATGCCCTGTCAAACAACTGACTGATTGGATTCGAAGCCAAGCAAAGTTTCACAACCGTTGTCGAGGGCGTTACGAAACAAGGTCAGGGCCAATGGTCAAAAAGGAACGAGTAAAGATTTCATTCGTTGGAGAGGGCGCTTCATGTCTCCAACGCGGGCTGTTGGCACCAGCCAAATGCCCTGCACAGGGTGACTCAACGATTTGTTAAAGGGACAGTCAGCATCTGAGCGGGGGATTGTCATGGCGTTGTTGCGCGTCTAGAGGCGAAAGAGTGTTGATCATGACTGGGAAGAGATACGCAGCCATTTAGCATTGATGGATTTTGTATGATAATCCACCCTTGAAATAATCTACTGGCTAAATTTACAAGTCAGTTTGGCAGATGTTTTCCATTGCAGTTCGCCAAATAATAGAGGAGCTGCAGTAGTGGGCGGAGTGCTTTGCCCCGAAAGGCCCGGCCGCTACAACAATTACTTGATCCCTGTCTGTACATAAAAGCCACCTAACGATAGCGGGGTCGAGGTTTTGGTGGGGGAGAGCTGCGACGTAGGTATAGAGGAGGGGGGGCGACACAACAGCTTGGACTGTAACAGATGGAAGTCGAGAAGCTATGATAATAATAATAGCAAACAAGTTTCTATTTGGAGATTTGTTTGAAACTTGATAACATAGTTACAGCCTCTGATAATTATAGACTTTTTGTTTCTAAACTTGGACAATTCTAGTGTTTGTTACACGTATCTGACTTTGATCTTGCACGGGAAGCGGGGTGGCAGAGCTCCCCATAATTCTGAACCAGATCGCCAGAACGAGAGAAGAAAAAAAAGAAAAAAGTAAAAAAAGAGCTCCTCCTATGGATCTCAACCACGGGCAAAAACAAAGCTCAGACTGTGTAATCCATGCTAAGTACATGTGAGGCAAGTACTCCGTAGCGCTACTCCTGGCTTGGCTCCCTACCCCTCCAGTCATGATGGCTGCAAATTTCTTGGGGGAGGTACACATGTTTGTTGATTGGGGAGGAAGGAGTAAAGTACCCTGGGCTTGAATGAAAGCGGTAGGAGGTAGGTAGAGGGAAGAATTTAGCCTTGCCTTGTCTTGTCTTGGCCGTAGGTAGGTTTGCTGTAATATTTTTTGTCTTTATTATCATCACCACACCAACTCTACTTCCTTCTCCTCTCCTCTTCCTTTCTCTCTCTCTCTTCCTCATCTCTCAACCTTTCTTGACCCTCGACGTCAAAACAGCTTTACCTCCACTCACCCCTCTACGCCTCGACCTTTGCGAGCCCCCCTCCTTCGTCGAACGTATAATACTACCAGGAAGAGCGCACGTTCCTCTGCCTCTTCTGATCATATCATCCCTTTGGATTATTATCGTACGGTGCAACACTCGTACAACGATATCCCTATCCTCTTTGTAAGTCGACATGCTACCGTTGCTTCTGTGCTGCACCTGGATGGAGACGGTTGGTGTGGCTTGGGCCCTGAGATCCCGCTCTTCTGCGCTTCTCTGGCAATGGAGATAGGAAAATATGTGGCAATACTGGTTTTGGCAGATGCATTTCTCGTCTCGTTTCCGGACGTGCTTCAGAATGTCGTTTGCTTTCGACCCAGAAATTACGAACCGCCGGATTTGTTCTCGGTTCTTCTGGCCCGATTAGCGACAAGTCTGACGATTCTCAACTCGGCCCATCTATTGAGCTCATGGGTCATCCTGTGTCCTTCTCACTAGCCAAACCAGCCGTTTTGCGTCGCGCCGAATGCTCTGCCCACCAAAATACCACGCCCCATCCCTATCGCCTTTCCCACCACGTCACTTAACGTCAGATCCCACGTTAGCCCCCATGCATTTCCTATGCCTCACGAAAGAGTCTCCGTTGGCCTGCATGGCAAGTGTCCGCAGAACAGCCTGATATCCCTGTTATCAGTAGTGGGATCTACAATCGTTCGATCAATTGAGATATATATGTGTGCTGGTTGTCCAATCTGCACCACTCCTGTTGTCTCATCATTTTCATTCCTGTCGCAGCCAGAGCTACCCCGCCAAGCTCCTCTCTCACAAACAACTTGCTAACCACATTCACAATGCCTCAGAAGTCAGAAAACCAAAACAAAAGCGTCATGGCTACCACCGCTCAGGACCACCTCGAATTCGGTGGCAAGATCTCATGGCTTGCTTCCCTCGACACCGCTTTCCGACCCGAGCGCAACTACCGCCGCTCTTCCATCATCTGCACCATTGGCCCCAAGACCAACTCTGTTGAGGCCATCAACAAGCTCCGAGATTCCGGTCTTAACGTTGTCCGCATGAACTTTTCTCACGGATCATACGAGTACCACAAGTCCGTCATTGACCATGCTCGTGAGTCCGAGGCCACTCACGCCGGCCGCAACGTCGCCATTGCCCTCGACACCAAGGGTCCCGAGATCCGAACTGGTAACACTCCCGGCGATGAGGACATTCCCATCAGCGTCGGACACGAGATGAACATCACCACCGACGATGCTTATGCTACCGCTTCTGACGACAAGAACATGTTAGTGGCCCAGTAATGTCGTATCTCTTCCCTGCTAACTCTTTCAGGTACGTCGACTACAAGAACATTACCAATGTCATTGAGCCCGGCCGTATCATCTACGTCGACGATGGTGTCCTTGCTTTCGATGTTCTCAAGATCGTTGACGAGAAGACTATCCTTGTCAAGGCCCGCAACAACGGTGCTATCTGCTCCAAGAAGGGTGTCAACCTGCCCAACACCGATGTCGATCTGCCTGCCCTTTCCGAGAAGGACAAGTCCGATCTGAAGTTCGGTGTTGAGAACAACGTCGACATGGTCTTTGCTTCATTTATCCGCCGCGCTCAGGATATCTACGACATCCGTGACGTCCTCGGCGAGCAGGGCAAGCGCATCCAGATCATCGCCAAGATCGAGAACCGACAAGGTCTCAACAACTTCCGCGAGATCCTCGAGGCCACAGACGGTGTCATGGTTGCCCGTGGTGATCTCGGTATTGAGATCCCCGCTGCTGAGGTTTTCGCTGCCCAGAAGAAGCTCATTGCCATGTGCAACCTTGCCGGCAAGCCTGTCATCTGCGCTACTCAGATGCTCGAGTCCATGATCAAGAACCCCCGCCCTACCCGTGCCGAGATCAGCGATGTCGGTAACGCCATTACTGACGGTGCCGACTGTGTCATGCTTTCCGGTGAGACGGCCAAGGGTAGCTACCCCTCCGAGGCCGTCAAAGAGATGCACGAGGCCTGTCTCAAGGCTGAGAACACAATCCCTTACGTCTCTCACTTCGAGGAGATGTGCACTCTCGTCAAGCGCCCCGTCAGCACTGTCGAGTCCTGCGCCATGGCCGCTGTCCGTGCCTCTCTCGATCTTGGTGCCGGTGGTATCATTGTCCTTTCCACCTCTGGCGAGTCTGCCCGCATGCTTTCCAAGTACCGCCCCGTCTGCCCTATCTTCATGGTCACCCGAAGCCCCACAACATCTCGATTCGCTCACTTGTACCGTGGCGTCTACCCCTTCCTGTTCCCCGAGCAGAAGCCCGACTTTGCTCAGGTCAACTGGCAGGAGGATGTTGACCGCCGAATCAAGTGGGCTGTCAACAACGCTCTTGAGCTTAACGTCCTGACCCCCGGCGACACCGTCGTCGTTGTCCAGGGCTGGAAGGGCGGCATGGGTAACACTAACACCCTCCGAATTGTCAAGGCCGACCCCGAGCACCTCGGCATTGGCCAGCTTCAGTAAAGAAAAAAGTCTCTTAGGATGAATTAGGAGTGATGGGGAATTGTTTAATGCGCAAATTAATGATAGACAGGTCAATGATTGTTTCCAAGGTCAGGGTACTGGATTACGAATAAGTCACGTAAAGAATAAACAGGGCAAGACCCTTTATACCATTTTTGACATTAGTGATGCAAACCGTGCTTGAAATATGTGTGATTATTTGTCAATGCCACTGTTATCGTATGGCCTTTCTGAGTGCAAGTTGCATGAATTATGGTGATATGTTGTTGGATTGACATGTGTGCATCTTGGTCCAGACCCGCCTTCTAGACCATGTAACATGTAGACAAGGATTAGAAATCTGAGCTATAAAGGACCCTTAAGCAGGGTTTCGATCTCTAAATACAGAGTCGTATCACTACCCTGGCCTGAACGATGAGACGTGATAAGATGGCTGGCGTTTTGAGGTCTATGCCAGACATGGTCTGATACTGCTTCAGCAGATTCTTATGTGATGTGCTGTTTTGGAGACTCACATGTCGACTCTTTAACTGGACCCAGATACTAGGCAAGGGTGTTGTTTTAGTATGGGAGTCTTGTGAAGTCGGCATGGCCTCTTGCCATGAGAGATGTCATGATGAAACCGACTTATTCATGCTTTCTTTGATCAACTGTTTGTGTGTGCTGTATGTTACTCAAACAACAAGGCAATATGCCGCGCCAACACTTATTTAGTGCAAAGATAGGCAAACGTACAGATAGGTCTATGTAGTGTGGAAGCTGAGAATATGCTGAAGGACCTGTTGACACGTGCTACCTATGGTTTTGTTGGGATTTATTACATTGCAACGTTCCAATGGGTCGGGTCGAGCCGTCGGTATTGCATTCTGTAGATGGCCCAACGAGCTGCTATACATATTTCTTTGTATATCAGTCAGTAAGATATCTGCCGTTCCTTGTTCATATATTCCATTCTCATCTTTAATACTCTATGTTTATATGTCCTGAGATAGTTAACATTGACTCCATATTTGGGGCGTCATCGCGTTGCCCAAGTCACACAGTGTATGGGTTTTTGGAGTAGAATGCGTGCCATTCATTGATGGCATGAGAAGACAGTTGTCTGACGGTGTTAGGCTGACTAAGAATAGGGTCGGATGAATGACTGATCTCATCTCTTGTGTCGCAGCAGTCAAATTCTCAGCGGAAGGACACCTTTTGATCTCAATACTCACAACCTAGAAAATGAGAACCGCGGGGGAAACGCCCCCTTCACAAGATCATGGAGCATCTCCGCATGTCCCCCAACGCGACGGATATAACCAGGAAATATCACGGACGACATATCAACGATTCGGCCGAGACAAAGGTACTCTGCAACGTCGGATGCCCCTGTCCAATGAAATTACACAAGCCCCATGCGAAAAGACCCTTTGCGAAAAGCAAGGTCGTCTTGGGTTTAGTGCAGACGGATAGTACAGCGGGTGTATAGCCCAAAGCGAGGGGATGAAGTGCATCGGCCGAGGTTCGTTGCATCGGAAGAGGGGATCATCAACCAACTGATTCAGATAGCGACGAATTTACTCGTGTGGGCGATCTGAACCCTGGTTGCATTGAATCAGTTCAGGCTATAGCTTAGCAGCAATGGATAACACACCCAGACGTTTTGGTCGTCTTCTCTCGCGATCATTTTTCTCCTTTCATACTACTCGGTTTCCACTTCTCTACCCACACTTGACATTTTGACTGTTGTCCGAATCGATTATTTGATTAATCGCAAATAGAAACAGTATCCTTGCTAAGACTCAACTTTTTCCTAAAAGGCCAAGTTTGCTTCAGCTACTATTGTCGTGCCCTGAGATCGTCCGACTACACAACATCCTTCTCATCCCGCCAACTTTGGACACACCTTAGACCCTGATCATCTCGAGTGGAGAGGGACCACTGAATTACCTCTATTTTACGAACATTCGCGAAAACCCGGGGAAGTTGAGACTGCGCGTTCGGATACGCGGAGTTACCCAAAACGGAATTTCCACTGCTTCAACCAGAGTGTGCTCCCAAGATATTTCACAACTGAATCAACCTCAAAATGAGTAAAGAAGACGACCAGACTCATCAAGAGTCTCATCCTCATCACCACCCCCTGACACGCGAACCGACACAAGAGGAGAAAACCCGCGAGGCCGTAGCCGAGGGCCACGATGCCGACATCCCCAGCAACATTGGCTTCATCCCCACCGAAGCAGACGAGCAGCGTCGAAGGAGCAGTGTTGCCAGGAGCAGACGAGCCAGCCATGCCAGCAAACGAGCAACGTCTCCAGATCCAGATAAACAGGGTGGCGATGTAAGAGACGAGGAGGAGGGTGCTTCGCAAACCCAGAGTGAAAGCGATATTGTCTGGTGGGATGGTGATAAGGACCGACAGAACCCGTACAACTTTGCGACGTGGAAGAAGGTCCTCAATTGTTTCTTGGTATCGGCTTTGACATTTGTCACACCTTTGGCTTCGTGTAAGTGAACTCCATCCCATGTCTCAGCCACTGAACTAACCCAGTCACTCAGCAATGTTTGCCCCTGGTGTTCCACAGCTCATGGTCGAATTCGGCAGCAGAAGCCCTGAACTGGCATCTTTCTGTGTCTCAGTCTATGTGTTGGGCTTTGCAGCGGGCCCCATGATTTTCGCTCCTTTGTCAGAAATCTATGGACGTCAAATAGTGTATCACTGCTGTAATGTTGGTTTCATCGGTAAGCTACACTCGTCTCTCATATGATCACCTTTGCTGACAGCCTCAAGTCTTTATCATTGCTTCCGCCAAAGCTCCTACCTTAAGCAGCTTCATCGCATTCCGTTTCCTCAGCGGCACGTTTGGATCAACGCCCATTACGAATGGTGGCGGTACAATCGCGGATATGATAGTCCAGGAGAAGCGTGGCGCAGCCATGGCCATCTTTAGTATTGGACCTCTTCTGGGTCCCATTATCGGTCCTGTAGTCGGCGGTGTCGTGACTGATGCTCTGGGCTGGCGCTGGGTGTTTTGGATCATCGCTATCGTATCTGGTGTCTTGTCGACTGTCTTCTTCTTCGCCTCAGAAGAGACCTACGCACCTGTGATTCTGGCTCGAAAGACGAAGAGACTTCAAAAGGAGACTGGCAATGATCGACTACGATCGAAACTCGATGCCGGATTGAGCCCAGCCGATTACTTCAAGCGTGGTATCTTGCGTCCGTTCAAGATGCTCGCGTTTTCACCTATCTGTATCATCTGTGGTGTATACGTTGGTCTCGCGTACGCATACCTGTATCTTCTCTTCACCAGCCTCACGCCGCTCTTCATGCGCATCTACCACTTCAATACAGTCAACGCCGGTCTGACATTCCTTGGTTTGGGAGTCGGTAGCTTGATTGGCGTGGGCTACTTTTCCGTCTCAAGCGACAAATACATGAAAAAGAAGGCGGCGTTAGCCAAAGAGCAGGGCATCGTCGAACTATCTGAGATAATGAAGCCCGAGTATCGACTGCCACCTCTCAGATTCGGAGCTATTTTACTTCCTGTCGGGTTCTTCATCTATGGCTGGACTGCTGAGTACGAGACACACTGGATTGCGCCTATTCTAGGAACATGTGTCATCGGTGTCGGAAACCTTGTCATCTTCATGGTCAGTATACTAAGTACTTACCTATACAGTATGAAGCTAACATAACATAGTCTCTGCAAATGTATCTGATCGACACCTTCACCGTCTATGCAGCTTCAGCCCTCGCTGCCAACGCTGTCATGCGATCCATCGCCGGAGCGGTTCTCCCTCTTGCTGGACTGCCCATGTACAATAAGCTAGGCATGGGCTGGGGAAATAGTTTACTTGGATTTATCGCTGCTGCGCTGATTCCTGCGCCATGGTTGTTCATTAAGTATGGTGAGCATTTACGAAAGAAGTTTGAGATTAAGAACCTGTAAGGAGGGAATTCTCTTAGTTGGAACGGAGGAGAATACACATTTAGCATATTTTATTTAATTATGGCAATAAACTTACACCCATTCTGAGACCTCTAGGCAAGATACATGTACAAGTATGTACTTCAAACAGCAATTGGTGATGCAGGTTTGTAACAGCCGCTGGTTTAAAACATGACTTGACACAACGGTAGTTGCTATCCTAAGTTGAGGACAATCTTTAGAATATTATTTATGTTATGCTTTAGAATAACATTTAGACCATGATCTGAAGTGTTATTTATTTGTATGAATGTTTAGACTAGTATTTGAGTTGGTATTTAGATCTATACGTGCGGGTGGTATCACCGCGTTCTGGCATGGATTCTGACTTGGAGGCGTTCAAGGCCTTGTCAATTTAATCTACACACCAGGGTATGTCAGAACAGTCACAATAATTTGCTTCATCAATTGTCATTAACATAAATAAATTAATCGCTAAGCTGACATTAGATCGGCTACATCCAATCTTGGCCGTCAAACAGGACATCAAGTCGCAAAACATCTCATTCATCCCTTACAAGCGGTGTCGGACCACAAACTCACCAGGTGCCTGGTAAGTAGGGACCTTCATCTCAAGAGCCTCGCCAGAGTATCCGAGGTCCTCAGCAACAAGCATAGCACACTTCTCACCAATGAGCAGAGCAGTAGAGTACGTGTTGCAGCCCACGTTGTCGGGGCAGATGGACAGATCAGCAACCTTGAGTCCCTTGACGCCGTGGACGTTGAGTCTCTCGTCGAGGACACCGTGCTTGACGATACTGTTGCCCTCCTTGGGAGCCATGGAGCAGGTTCCGAGGGAGTGCCAGGTAGACTCGGTGTGGCGCTTGACCCATTCTGTGAACAGTTAGTGACTGCAACGGAGTGGCTGATATTATAAGTGACTTACCCTCAACAGCCTTGATGTCCTTGTCGCTGTACTTGAGCTCCTCTCGGATATGAGCCTTGTTGGAGTTGAGAATGTTGGCGGCTGGCAAGCGGTCTGCCTCGGGGAGAGGAGAAGACCAGCTTCCGTGGCCGATACCAGCTGTAAGGTTACCGGGGAGGGCGTACGCCTTGGTGGTCTGGAGGTCGAGATCATGAGCACGAGCGGGACTATCATAGTCAAAGAAGGGGTGCTAGTAAAGTCAGTAAAATGTCGAATAGTGAGTGAGGAGATTGACGTACCATGTTCTCGACTTCACCGGCGTATGCGTCCATGCGGCGAGCAGTCTCACGCGACTTGATGTATCCCCAGACCATAGGTACCATGTCTCGCTCATCGTTCATCTGTTCTTATTAGTACACTTGAAGCAAATTAGAAACGGGGTTGACTTACGAAACCAGTATCAAAGTCAGGAGTGTCATAAGGATCAGCGCTCTTGATGTGGGTGAATCCACGAGAGAAGGGATACTCGAGGAAATGGAACATGGAGAAGAACTTTCCAGGGGGCCTTTCGTCTTGTTAGTCTTCATACATCTTGACGCATCAGAGAGGGACTTACATGAGCATGTGGTCACCGAAGAAACCAGCAATCACAGAGTAGTGCATGACGGGCTTGTCAGGCTTGTTCTTGAAGTAGGACTTCCACCCGTCGGTGAAATGAGGAGTGGGCCACCTCTCAAACTCCTTGAGTTCCTGCTCAGTAGGTCGGATCTTGACGCCGGCCTCGATACCGTTGGTGGCAAGCGGTCCAGTACCTTTCAGATTCCATTCGTCAAATACTTTCTGTGTCTCTAGTTAGTTCCTGTCATTGTCATATTGAGAGTTGTCTTACCTTTTGAACTTCGGGGTCTCCACGAACAAAGTCGTCGAAACTTTCAGTTTCAGGCTTTGCCCGGTAAACTGAGAAGGTCATGTAATGATCCTGAAAGTTCAAACCGACACCAGGAAGGTCGACCTTGGGCTCAACACCAGCAGCGCGAAGCTTCTGGGGGTCACCGATACCAGAGCGCTGGAGGATCAAAGGTGATGAGAGGGTACCACCACTAACAACAATCTGCTTCCTGGCACGGAAGGTTCTTGTCTGGACCTGGTTCGGGTGAAGAGGCTTGGTGGGAACGGTCTGAACACCAACGGCACGGCCATTCTCCATGATGATCTTGTCGACCTTTGTGTTGCAAGCCAGGTACAAGTTGCTGTGCTTCGCACGAGTCGAGTGGATGTAGGCATGAGCAGAGTCACTGCGACGGCCTGTGTCTCTGTTGATCCACTTGAGCCAGTGCTCTGCGCCATGGCCGGTGCTGAGATCCTCAAGGTCATCGACGAAGGGGATGCCTTGAGAGTCGGTGGCTCGGAGGAAGTCATCCTTGATAGGGTAAGTGTAGTTTCCAAACGAGACCTTGATTGGGCCCTCAAAGCCGTGAACTTCTGGGTTAGTGGCGTGGCGCTGGTAAGTTTCGTGCTTCTTCATAAGCGGGAGAAGTTCCTGAATATCCAGTTAATGGGAATGCTCTTAGTTGATAGTGGTGTATTCAGACTTACAGCAGTAGTCCACCCCTTGGCCTGGAAGTCGTCGTCTGGACCACATTAGTAATTGTTTCCTAAGTTGATATAGATATACCTACAGTCTGAGGCACTGGCGCGAGTGTACATCATAAAGTTAATGGAAGAACCACCTCCGAGGATGTGAGCACAGGGAACTGTTGCTTCTCGGCCAGCAAGATGCTTGCTGGGACGAGACTTGTAAAATGAAGCAGTCTTTGAATCAAGCTTCATGTTACGAGGGAAGATTCCAGGCCGGTACACCTTTTATTGGTTAGACAACGTGTAGGAAGACTTGGATTTCCGTTACTTACCCACGGATTATTCAAATTACTCTCACCAGCCTCGATCAACAGGACCTTGAGGTTGTGATCGAGGTTGGCAAGTCTGCCAGCAACCACACATCCACAAGAACCACCTCCGCAGACGATAATGTCAAACTCTTCGGGCAGCGTGCCCTGGTGGCTCGCGTACGAGTTGGAAGACGCCATTGTGAAAGCTTATTGAAGAAATGGGTCGAGAGATACTCTGCCTGAGAGTGACCGTTGAAGAAGCGGACGACACCAAGCTTATTTATACACACATCGTGAGATTGAGTATCTAATTACAAACAGGGTATATCGATCTAAACGCAAGCTTAGATGCCGAATGAACGCCGAAGTATGTGTGCATGTCCAACGGATGCTGGCAGGAGCATCATCAACATCTGCGAACCCCTCTCGATGAAGATTGCGGGCACCAATAGGCAAATGCATCATATAGTCATCTGTAACAATAGCACTGTGGATAATGGTTTCATTGTCTGTCAATCAGTTCTTGGGGGTTGTTGTGATATTCGTGGGAGGAGCTGTTGCTTGGCCTGCATATCCAGGATATCATCTGCTTTGCCGCTTGGCCCTTCGGGTTAACGATACCCGGGTGACTGGCATCTTGTTTTATGAAGAGAAAGCTTATTCAAGAACTAAAGAAGTTTAAGGGTTTTAGATTTCAATTGATTGAGTGCCAGAATCAATTGATGTTGTCGAGTTCCGTGATATCCGGACGTCATATTCTTGATATTCAACAAGTCACAACCAGCTCACAGACAATGCACAGACATTCTGACTCGCAAATGGATATCCGATCTTCAGTCTTATTCCCCCCGCCGGATAAGTAAAGAAAAACAAGGTCTCTGTCTGGGCTGGTCTGGCTGCCTGCATGTGCATACACATACTGTACAGTGTAGTGCAGTCACCTTGATCAGGCAAATTTCTAAACTTCCCTTGTCCCGAGGCAGACCAAACTGCTAAGGATCAGCATTCAACCAACCAAACTCTCGAGCCAAGACTTTGTTACTGTTGCATGTCAGATTACGACGCTTCCCCAGCTTTAACGGGCGTTGACATGTCAAAGCTACCCTTGTCAGAGCTATCCTTTTCCAGAGCTACCCTTGTCGAACACGAGACTGCATTCTTGAGGGACGGAATGAATTCATGTATTGTATGTCATGTCTGATCCACTTTGGACTGTTTATTTCCTGTATCTTTGAGTGTAAAACCCCCAAACATTGAACCCCCATGTGTCTTGTTCCCGGGCAAATAGGATCGACGTCTACTACACCCGGACCCTCCCATTGATGTGCACTACCCCAGACAGACTAAACTAGACAGCTTCAAAAAGTGCGGGGAAAGGTCAGGCCAAGAGAAGCGAAGAGGCCAAAGTCCTCATGAGGTTTCGGCATTGACGTTATGAGACGATGATTAACAAAGAGAGACTAGCTCTGTAGCTTCGCTTACAGGAACAGGGTTGGTTCAGATAGCTTCCCCGCAATCTAACCATCGTTGTCTTGGAATTCCCAACTTATATCGGTGTCTATTTCTGGCCCTTCAACTGATTGATACATCATCTTTCCTACAAGGATGAAAAATACAGGTCAAAACAGACACAAAAAAGTGACAAAGAACATACAACAGCGGGGATTCGCTGGTCGTCACCGACCCAACTACTAATCCGCCCCTTACCAGCTTATCTATGGGAGAGCGGACGGGATCCCGAGTTTTCTGATAGGTATGGTCGTATGTGGGAGTTAGACGGCTTCCTCTAACATATATTCATTGGCTTAATCGTCTGAAGTACAGATAGGACTTGACATGCTTGCTGTTCTCCATCTTTAAAACAGGAGGCAGATGGATAATATAATAGGATTACAGAATACTGAGGAAACCCTGTCACAGTACACCGATGCAGAACCCTATACACACTTTCTTTTGGCTTGGATTGGGCACTCTTGCAAGCTATTCTAGCAGATCCTAGGCATACAGTTTACAACCTTCGAAGTACCTGGGAACTAGTCAAAAGTCTCCTCCACTTTATAGCCTTGAGTATTGCAGCCTTGCTACATAGGTAGGATCTCAACTCGCTGCTCCGGGCCCCCTTTTGTATCAACAGTCAGTGAATCAGTATACCAATATTGACACGTAAACACATACCTGGGATGAGCGGGCATACAAGTTGCCCGTTATCGTACGCCAGTTTGCCGCCTTTGTTCATCAAAAGTTAGAATTATTCATATACTGTGCAGAGAAATGATCATACCACTAAGACCGAGTTCAGGACCATTCCCATTGTCCAAAACGTCGACAGGCCGCAACATGCCCATCTGTTCCCTGGGACACCATAAGACACGTTTGGGCCGAAGACTGAGGTCTTCCATGCAGTGACGGCCCATTGCAAACGGGCCGCTGACGAGGTGCCGGTCTTGAATCTCAAATACGGCAGGCTCGTCGCCCATGTCGCAAGCCTTTGCCTGAGTTGGTTCATCGGGGTTGCTTCTGGGCATGCCGATAGGCCTACCATTGATGGAAATGGAGAAGCGGCGGGGAAGAGACATATTGAGTGAGTGGGTGATGGTTGATGTTATTGATCTGATAGTATTGAATGGGTTGTTGTTCAGTGAATAATGCAGTGGAAGGAGTTGGGGCATGGGGTCATATTTATGCCTGATGTGATACCTTCTCTGGCCACGTCCGCATTCTCACATTATATTATCAGCCTCCGATATACTTCGGACGATCTACGTCACGGGAATGTCATCGATGTGTTGAACAATCAACGAACCAATGTGGCAGTTGATAGCCTACATGATTCAAAGATACTTTTCTATGGAACTTCAAGATCGACACCCCAAATGCCGCGTTAGCGTGGTTGCCGTTGAGTTGAGGGATCAAGACTGAACCCTTTTTGATAACGATAAACTCAAAAGACAGATCCGCTTTCTAGTCGAGGAGTGATATTTTAAAAGTAGTGCTGAGGTCAGACATGGTGGGTGAAGTCAAAAGGTTACACATTACACTTCCTTCACTTGGTAGTACAAAAATTGTGTCTGCTCTGCCATTATGCACTGATTGACTAAGATATCCAAGCTATACACGCACAAGAAACACACAGCAATCCAAGCTTTCAAGTTCCAACATTATACCCTGTACTGTAGAGTATGAAAGCGATATGAAGGGTTGAGCCGCGCTAACAAATGGAATGTAGTGCATCGGATTAAGCTTTCAGATCTCGGGCCGTACCCTTGAGAATTCCCCGCGGTGGATAATCATCATTGGATGGTACTCTCCCGTCCGGCTACGGATATCAACAAACTCAATCACCAGGAAGTGGAGAGCTCGAGTAAGCTCATTACCGCGAGCAGCAATGATCAACATATTTGTTTGAAGCTGAGAAACAGATCATCCCGCTGATGACGGCTTCCAATTCAGCTCTAAACTTTAAAGCAAAGCAACACAATCAACGCGTCCGCATTGGACGAAGGATAGCCGGCACGGCACATCTGCCGACTATCATTACACGATACCACCCGGAATTATGCAAGAATAACATCACGTAATAGACAGGTCGAACCAGCTGTAGCAAACAAAGTTAGAATACAATTTCTCATCTGCTGATCAGTGATCGACACCAACATAGGTGATTCACATTTGCATACATGGCTGAACGCATTGCTGCAGCCGCATTAAGCAAAGAGTGATATCAATGACTTTTCGTGTTGATTTGACGATCCTGGACTTCATGATAAGAATTGGAATGCATTGGTCATCCTCGGTCTTCTCTTCCCTGTTGGGTTTGCTGTGATGGACTGCAGATCCGACCTGTCATTAGCTTTCATTTCCACCACGGGACTTATAGACAAAGATTTATATTCATTTTGTACGTACCATTGACCAACTATCTCGCCTCGGGTGGCTCTGATCGCTTGCCCATATCGGATAAAGTCAAATTGAGAAGCTAAATTCCGCTATACGATAACAATCTCTTGGTATATGCCCCAGCCATCCCGTTCTTCTTCACTTGCTGCTACCCCCCCGATCAGCTTCAACTTCAAGCTAGTCATATGCCATTCGGAGTCTGACACATACGCCTCCACTGTTTTCCATTGCTCCTCATCTTGCCTCCATCCCTCAACAATTTTGGAACCCAACACAAGTGACTGTTTGCCAGCAACCATAGCTTCAAACGTTGTGTATGCTAACTCACGCGGCTCTTGATCTGCACGGATACCAGTAAAAAGAAAAGCAAACACCTTTTCTGGAAGCCTGAGTCGTTCAATCTCCGAATACACAATCTCGGAGAGCTGTTCTTTGGCAAAGTCTGTTTCTGGTGCTGAACGGGAATCATTATCCGTATTTTCGAGTCCTTCCGATGTTGTTGACCGTCGTGTTGAAATGAATGATCCATGATATGTGAGCTTTGAGATAAAGTCCACCAACCGCTCGCTATGGAAGTCCCGATGCTCGTACTGAGGCCTCACTATAAGTTCGGGTTCAAGTCCAGGCAAAGGATGACTTGCAACGCGAGGTGGAGGTTCTCCCTGTGACACCCAATCAAGACAATCATACCACTTCTGTTCTATCTGATCATCTGTGGGTGAACTCTCTCCCAAGATCTCAAACACTCTAACAATACTCCTGTGGAACCTCCACCAGAATGTTCGTGTAAGCTGGGGACCTAGATTAAACAGGGAAAATTTGTCGATGACCTTTGTGGTTTTCTCAGAGTTATGTAAAACAAAGATCCACACAAGTTCAAATTGCTCCCTAAAGATCAAGTTGAAGAATTTTGTAAACAGCATCTTGTCACAAGACGTCGATAACAACGACAAATGTTTGTCAAAACTCTCGTCGAGTAGTTTGTGGATAACGTTGATCTGATTTCTGTTATCAAACATAGCTTCCCAAATTAGTAAGCTTTCCAAGTTCCCCTCGGATCTGAGAACGGATATGTTTGGTGACCACGGTTTTGATAGCCAGCGCAGGAATGCCTCCAATTGGACACTTCTGAAGTTGAAGCTATACCCTGTGTTGAGAAAATATGACCTGCTCTTCTTAGCCATTTCTGGAGCGATCAGAGGGTAGCAATGGGCGACGAGCTGCAGTTGCCGGAGTCCTGTTTCGAGGTCGGTCTTGAGAAATAACGACATCCGTTCGTCGAACGTACTAACCAGGCTCAGGTGAGGTAAAGGGATTTCTTTTTCTATGCATGCGGCCAATGGCTCATAGTAGCTGTACAGCCAATCCTTTCCATAGTGTTCTATCCAGTGAAACCAATGGGAGGAGATAGGTAGCCACATCGACGGCTCCAGCTCAGTTGTCTCAAGGGATTCAGGTGACGAATCCAGACTCTTGTATCCTGACAGAAGATTTCGGATCTCATTTCTGTGCTTTCGTTGGAGTGACACTTGCAGGTCGTCGGCTATACTCCATCGTTGACAGACGGTTGTCCACCTCCGACTAAAAAAGGCCGACAATATGTTTTTGTCGCCATCGTAGTCATTCGAAATATCCCGTGTAGCTTCTGCCAGCTCACGGATTTTCTCGAGGAAATGTGCCTTATGGATTAACCTTCGAAAGCAGATTCGACGTTCGAATCTTTGCTGCTCCTTCAGATTCAGCCAGCATTTGTGCGTCGTCTCCCAATTCGACAATTTTGACCATGCCCATGTTCTCTGTCCGTCAAGAAGCCAGGCCCAGTCCTTTAGATATCTAATTGCATCGACCTGTGTCGTCTCGGTAGTCGCTAATACAATGTAGTCGCAAAGCCCAACAAACTTATATATGTGAGTATCTGTCTTCTTGCGAAGAATCAAGAAGAACTCATACTCGTAGGCTTCAGATATACTATCCGTTGGTTTGCATTTAGATGTGACGTGAAGAGGCATAGAGACCTGAATTTGCCCAACTGTTGCGGTGGCCAGACCATCAGTTGTCACCCGAAAACCTTTCTGCAGGTATGATTCCAATGTGTCGATCTCTGCAGCCACGGCACATAAAGAACCGGTGTTACTGTGTATTCGGAACTTTTGTCTTTTTGATCGCCCACTAGATATGGTAGTTGAGGGCAAGAAACACTTCTTCTTCCAAGCTCTTCGATGTAGTTGTTGACTCTTGACGCTCCAGTCAGGCACCCAGGATGGTAGGCCAACCAGTGAATGGTCCTGGCTGGCCATATCGAGCACTCTTCCAGCTAGTCTTTCGTCTCTGTCTGTCACAAATCTGGAGGCTAGTCCGATGTAAACGGCCTGTGGTGAGAGTGTGTAGTCCGGCTCAAGTGACTCCTTCCATAGCCCCAATAATGCAAATACTTTGTCCCTTGGGTCTGTTGCATGGCAGTCCCAAGTATCTTCAAGGAGTGCCAAGAAAGATTCAGTGTCATCAATCTGCCTGGCGCGGCCAAAGTGTCGAACCCATTTCCGGGTCATTAATCGTTGTAGGTTTGTATGAAAGAAATCCCAACCCATCGATTGCCGCTTGTATAGCACGATGGCCTTTTTTGCCGAGCCTATTTCCTGGACTACCCATATACGGGAGAAATAGGGATTTAGACAAAGGGTTTCTGGGTCGTCATTGACAGTCGCTGGGTCGCTGCTGGCATGGTCCACACTCAGGTATATCAACACACGGTTGGCTGCAGAGTAGATTTGTCTCATCAGTCCAACTTGGTGAGTTCTTTCAGAGACATCTGACTGGTTGATACATATGGAGTCAACCCACAGGCATCGATCCTCGTCTTCAAGTCGACAACTCGTCAATGCATCAAAACAGTTTTCTGTAATCGGCAGCATACTCCATGATTTGCCAATAAATATGGCGTGGTCCTTCTGTCGATTTCCGGAAATTGTGGCCCATGTGTAAGATATTGCTTCATATGGCGTGTGATCCTGGCCATTCTCTAATAGCAGTATACCTGGTTCCTCGGTCTTGGGCTCTTCGTCATGGAGGTCGATGGTTTCAAGATTGCCGTGTAGAGGGCTTCCGGAGCGGCCTCTGGATAGTTTCAAAACGCGAATTTTAGTGCCTCGAAGTGGGTTATAGGTGGGCTTGGTTCCCGAAGACGCTTGATCCTGGGGTCGATCGAAGGATTCTGAAGGAAGGGAATGCGCAGTGGCGTTGCCTGTTCTATTCTGGCAACAGAGTTGTTCCAAGTACTGTTCTATAGCCTTGGAAAGTGATTTGCCTTTGTCATATTGGTACGCATCGTCTGAATACGGCACAGAAGGTGGCCAGTTCAACCGCATGGCAGACCTCTTAGGACCGTCTGGTATGTCGAGCTCATCTTGATGGTCTTTCCCCACATCAAATGGCTGGGACATCTCACCACAGTCCATACAAACTGGAACTCCGAGGCCTTCGTAGACAACCACATCTGGTCTTCCGCAATTGGAGGAGTGCCAATTATGCATCGTGGAGGGGCCCTTGTCAGGTGCTTCCAAATCTCTTCCAACCTTTTGCAATCTCAGATGAGGTGTCAATAATATTTTGTCTCTTATGACTCACCTATGGCGGCAGGACGGAAAACCAGTCATGCACAACTTTAAGGGTTTGGCACGGAGGATATCCAGGGATGTGACTGAGTGTTTGAACTTGGGCGTTGATCCAGGCTGAATTTGCAGAAGTAGATGCCAATAGGCCAGGGAGTGAGAATTCTCACGCGGAAAGCAATGCACCTCGACAGACACGTCGGTGTGCTGGAGTTGCTATAAAACGTGCATTCATTGTACATGAGGCGATGTAGGAAACGACCTTGGAGATACCGTATCAATTTACGAAATTGGGTAGCGGGGGCCACGGTTTTCCGCCTCTGCTATTTGTTCCTTTGGATATAAAACGGTTATAGAGCTGAGTCAGCGGTTTCTGGCCTCTCATGGCCCTGATTGGCCTGGATAAGTAATCTGATTTCGTGGCGCCCGCTACCCAATTTCGTAAATTGATACGGTAGTATCATTATCTGTCGGCAAGCCGATTTAACCTGTTGTACCTCTGTCTCAAGTGACGGAGGCCCTCGTTTTTGGGCTACTTGGTGCAGCGGTCCTTGCAGACATATAATTATAAGTTTAGTTTCAGTAAAGGTTACTCCTTACTATAATTCTTCCTATCTTATATCTTTATTGACTTTAATAGCACCCAATGGGATAGTTTCAATAGTGCCACCTTTTGCAGTCTCGACTACAGTGTTCTGCTGATTGTAGTATGCCTCTGGCCACAAAACGGGTTCCTCGGCGGAATCGTTGTCATGGAGTCTTCGGAAAGGTCCGTCCTTTTTAGGCGTCACCTGTTTGGCACCGCTGCCACCAATGGTGACAATGCCCTCCTTGCTACGGTCTTGGGTGGCTTTGGTGATGAAACGACCGAAGAGCAAGTAAAGGAGTGGTTGCATGGTCGGTAAGCAGGCGCAGAGTAACCCAACAGTTGGTTCAATGACTGTCCAGATCCAGGGTGCCGAAATAAGCTCTGTGTTATTGAGTCAGCCGTGTCTTGTTATACAATATTTTCAACGTACTGGTAAAGTCTGCAGTCGGACCTGCTTGGAGAAGGCTGACGATGAACTTCAAGCGGATACAACTGATGATCACAATGCTGTAACTGGTTAGCATATGTTTTCCATATACGTTTCCTTAACATACAGCCCTCCAAGTAGAAAGATTCCAGCAATGGCAATTTTCTGTGATCGCGGGACTTGGACCTTGGAAACCTCGAATACGGGCAGTCCAATCATCATCGCATCCACGATAATATTGGGAATCGAGTTGCCGATGAAGAACTTGTTCTTGTCAATGCATTGACCTTGTTGCATAAAGGGCTTCCAGGCCTTATCAATAGGTGAGCATTGGAAAATGGTCGTAAAGACGCAGGCAATCCACCAGGCAAATGTGATTCCGCCGAGGATGTAACCTCCAAACTTCATCGATCGAGTTGGAAAGATTCGGTAATACATGAGGAGGATGCTGCCTTTGATGGTGCAGAGAACAGCTCCGTATACGAACTCGGTCAAGAACAAACACTGATATCATAGTTAGCATCAACAGTATTTCTAGCAGGAGAGTCCTTGCTAACTAGCTGAGCTCTTCCAAGCCGATTTGGGTCTTGCATCATGTTGACTTGCAGTGGTTTTCCAACTCCACCATATTTAACAGCTGATTGATATTAGATGTCATTGGTTATTGGTCAAGTGTAAAGATCAACTTACATGCGATTGCTACTGCAGCGGTACTCCAATGCAACGGCTACTCAACCAGTCAGGGACATAGAAACAATGTGGGAACAGATGGAGACACGTACCAACGAGACTAGGATAAACCAGTCATCAATGCCAATGCGCATCTGCTTCCGATGCCGTGCCCATACTCTCACTGCTACAACAGCAAGGGCAAATGGGATGGCTACAGAACTGACAATCACCAGAGGGGCACCTTGATCGTAATTGAGAAGCTCAGGTGGGATCGCTTGCTGAGCTGACATTGTTGCGTAAAGGAACAAATGGGGTTGTACACTAGATGGGTGATTTCTGGAGACATCAAGACTTTATTCAGGTGTTGGCTCAGTAATTAATTATCTAGGGGTATTTTCGTAATCAATACAAACAGCCGATTAATGACTCGCGCCAGGAGACCCAGGCTCAGCTGTTGGCGATGTGATTTAGCTGAACTTTAAAATCGAATGTCAAACATCAACTAAGCTCATTGAAGGACGGAGGAAAGGAACTCTTTGACCTCCTATAAGTCCAGATCCTGTCTCTTTCATCAAAGCCCCTAGACGATGTAACATAATTTGCTACGTTTTCCTCGTACAATCCAGGATCACACTCCTTGTGAGCCTTTATCAGGCGTTATGCAGGGCATTCGGGTCCGCAAGACTTTGGGAATCACTTGCGTCTGCGGATCCGAACACAGTAGCGTGATATCTTGCGGACCCGTGAACTGCATGAAATAACGGCCGCAAAGAGCTGAAAAGATACAATCCTTCACATTATACAGTAGCTAATCCGTTTATATCAGTGTACCGATACTTATCTCAGCAGGCTCTTTATCCCGAATATTCAATATTACTTTCTAAAGTGGTACCCGAAAACCATGGAAATATTGCGGGTTTGGATTTTGTAGGGTCTTGCGGACCGTACCGTAGACTCAATTTAGCTTCAAGCTATTACCAGTACTAAAACTCCATAGCTCAGGCCACTTTTATCCAGCCCATGTATAAGAGCAAGGTCCAGAACCTGACACAATTTCGTCCAAATACCTTATCATATGCAAACAATATCCTGCCAGAATCCTGAGTAGCATCATCATGAGCCAAAAACCCGTTCTGCTATTTGTCACAGGCGCGTGGCATCCTCCCAAGTGCTACGACGTTCTCAAGACCGCTCTCATTGACTCGGGCTATGAGGTCGTTATTCCCAAGATGCCCTCTGTAGGGCCTGGTAGCCACGGAGTCACTTGGGAAGCAGATAAAGCGAAGATCATCGAAACTGCGGAGCCATTCTTTGCTCAGGGGCAAGAAGTTGTTCTTATTGCCCATTCCTATGGAGGCATTCCCGCCACTGCAGCTACGCAAGGGCAGGGGGTCCATGAAAGAGCACAGGCAGGCCTTAAAGGAGGATTTCAATCCATCATCTTCCTCGCTGCATTTGCTATCCCTGTCAAGGGCTGGGATCTTATTACTACCTTTGGTGGATCGTACCCTGGATGGCTTCAAGCTGGTGAAAAATATGCAAAGGTACGGAATAAGCAACAACCTTTTGTCACATTTTACTAACCCATATCAGAATCAGATCACCAGCATGAAGTCGGAGCAAGCCCGAGATTGTGTCTACAGCGGTTGCTCCATGGAAGTAATGAACGCTGCCTTGGAAGAAACACAGCCACATTCTCAAGATGCATTTGAAACCAGTTTGGACTTTATCGCCTCGGATATTACTATCCCCAAGACCTACATAATCTGTGAGAACGACCAGCTATTGCTGCTTCCTCTTCAGGAACAACTCGTTGATTCAACACCCGGTATGAAATCTGCGAGATTGGTGGCTGGTCATAGTCCATTTTTAGAAAAAACAAAAGAAACTGCGGACGTGATTGTCAAGGTTATCGAGAGCTAGACATTATAGATTATTGGTATTGATTCTTCTTATACGGCTCGGAATAATTCAATCTGGATAGCCTGGGTCAAGACTTTAATCCGATACAATGATGTAAACGTGAACCATATTATAGAAACGACAGTGACGCAAAGGAAGGGGCTCTGGCAGATAAAAGCAGTGGGGAGCATGCTCTTGCGCACAAATATTCGAATCCTATGCCCGGATCATTCTCAAGTTTGGCAGTGCGGTGACAGCGGTGGCATGGCAAAGCTAGATTTCTAACATTTATATCTACTCTTATTATTATAGTATCTTTAGACTTGCCTCTCTTGCGCGGGGCATAAGAAATAAAATTTTAGACATTCTCCTCATGCCACTGTGGAACTCCATCTGCAAAAGTCTGGCTGGCGTTTACCGCAAACTCATAGTGCCCATTATCCCTCGAGCCCAATGGACATAGGATTGAGATCTGGTTAGACTGGACCAGACAGTGATGACTAATGGCCTTTGATTTATATGCGCATGTTGTTGTCGGCGTGTTACTAAATGGTGTTTGATGTTAAAGCAGTACGCAATAAATCCACGTTTATATGGTTACATCCTTACCCTTTATGGATGCGGACGAGGTCGCTCCGAGCACATGAGATCGATCTCGACCTATGAAACTGCTCAACAAAGTCAAATACGGTTTAGCGTACTGTGGGGTACATATTTCGCAATCGTGAAGTAGGATTTACCGTGGTTGTTTAACGATCGAAGTGTGTTTCGAGATGGGGCTGATGGACCAAGCACTCAATCTCCGAGAGATACTCCGTTGACTTACCACTTCAAGACACAATTCCGATGACGAAATAAATGCTGGGGTAAGCGACTTGACGAGATTTTTTATATAAGAATGATGAAATGGTAAGATGGTGATCATTGTGAAGAAGAACACAATCGTATCTGTTGCCCATCATGCTTACTTCTCTTGTTGTCCTTGTTCTTGCGAGTCTCTCCATCGCTTCTCCCACGCTTGAGAAGCGAGCTATCACCTGTCTTCGAGTTGGACAGACAGCCACAGCCTCATGGACTAACAGTGCTGGCAAGAGATGCACCTTCACTGGTGTTGTTGGTAGCAACTATGGTGCCAACCCTTCCGGATCTGGAGAGTGAGTCATGCCAACCTCGTGTCTCTCTCTTCATAATATTGACTTGTTAGTTACTCTTGCAACGGACGATGTGGCGCTGGATGCAGTGGAGCTGCCGTAGGCAACGTCTATACCCAGGACTGTTTTTCTCACGATATCTGCTCTTACTTCAACAGTGCCGGTGGCGGCGCCAGGTATGTTTTGCACAGCTAAAAGAAAGACATGATCTAACTTTTTTAGTGACCCAAACTGTGGAACAGCTTTCAACGCGGCAGTTGATGATACTGCGCTAGGCTTTGCAAACGGTTGTTCCCAGACCAACCCAAGTAATGGAGTTGCAAAGCCCAACGGTGCGCCAGTCTGTGTATAGAGTAGTTCATAGTATGAGCACAATAGTTATTTATCGCGTTACAATATATCAAGTTCAACATCAAAGTTCTAGCATAAATCTTATCACAAGAAAACGGAACAGAATTGATTTGATTTGACCAAGTCAATATTAAGTTGGTATATTCATTAGCTACTAGTGAAATATTCAAGCATCGTGAAGCTCGGTAGGCGTCACAAACACCCAGTTCTTGTTGGCTGTAACTGGTACTTTTTGCTCCTTCTGGGCAATGGTGTAATTCTTGATCATTCCATTAATCTGCTCTCTGTAGGCAGGCTTCCTGTCGACCCAAAGATGGATACCGCCTCGCTCAACATTAACACCACGGAAGATCATGGGACCATCACTGTCAGGAGTGTCACCACCAGCGAGGATGGGTCTCTTCCAAGTATCGATGTAGGTGTTGATGGCAGCCCACTTGCCCTCCTTCCATGTAGCTGGAGCCCAGAGCCAGGGAGTCATCTCGGCGTCGAGGTTCTGGTTCTGGACCTTCTGGGTGTAGGCATTGTCTTCGATTTGCTTGCGAGCTGTGGTGATCTCGCCCTTCTTGGTCTTGAGGAAGAGAGAGACGCCAATGACGTTCTTGGCAGGAACGTTGTAGCCGTACTTAGGGTCAGAAGCGACCATTCGGACGAGCTCCTCAGAAGCGGCGCTGACAACGTAGACCTGGATGCCGTTGGCCATCAGGCGGTTGTAAAGCTCGACTTGGCCCTCGAAGATCTTAGGAGGGGAGACCTCGGTGGCTGTGACCTTGCCCTCCTCGTAGTAAGTGGTGGGAATGGTCTTGTTGTAGGCCATCAGCTCATCGACGTAGCCCTTGAGCTCGCGCAGTGGGAATCCGCTGAAGATTTGTGCCGCCCAAGGGTAGCAAACAGCATCCTCAATCTCACAAAGTCGCAGGTAGTAGCTGTAAAGCGACTCCTTGTGCTTCTTGCTGTCCTTGAAAGGAACAAGTTTCAACGCGGGATCCATGGTGTCGCGCGTAAGAACTCCCTTGTTCTCGAGGTAGGGAAGAAGGGACTCTTCAAGATCGAATTGGTAGCTGGTGTTGTCCATGTCAAAGACGGCATATTGTCCCTGGTTGGCATTGGCAGCAATCATCTTGTTGAGAGCTTTGGCGGCGCCCTTGGGCCAATGCTTGAGTTCGGGACCCTTGAGACCCTTCGCAGGGTGGGCAACAGAGGGAGTGCTCAGGCTTGTCAGCCAAAAGGCAGTGACAACAACATTTGTGGTGAATCTCATGTTGGAAGCCTCAATTGAGAAAACAAACAAAGGTGTCGAGTTGGGGAATGGACGAAGAACGCGAGGAGCTTGTCTTCAGCCCTCAACCATGAGCCCGGGCATCACAGACGTCTTAAGAGGGCGGCACTTGAGCTTCAGTTCCCAGGTTCAGCGGCCCGACATTTAATCCTTTAGTTTGTTTATCTGATAGCATAGTGAGATGCACAGATTAATATCGGGTGGTTGGCCTAGGCGTGACGATCTTGGCTTCTTTGGAAGTGCTACCCCACCTCGTACTCTTGCTGCGGGATTTGTTCAAGAGTGAAGCTATCCAGTAACATGACGATTAAACATGTGTTGCTTTTCGACTATCGGAGTCTCGATTGATTAGCACGAAGCATAACGGTTATTTTAACTCTAATCATGGCTCTAGTCAAGACTCAATTGCCAGAACAGCACGTCAAAGCAAGTCAGCTCGTACTCCAATGTAAGCCACTTGCTTCTCTGGGCCAAGCTATTAATTGCAGGGGAGGGTAGCACATGTCAGTGAATGGCCAAGGTCTACGTCACTATAACTTGGGCTGTCTTGTCTTGAAAAGGAAATTACAGGACAACAACAGGGTAGTCAGTAATAGGCCAAGCAAAAACACGATTGAAGCCAACGGCTTCCAATCTGTTTACTCCAATGATGAACCATCCAAGGTTACACCGCTAATATCAGGGGTTGAATGCCAAAGCTATCAAGCTCAATTGCGCTCTTTATCGAAAAAAAAGAAGAAGAAAACTTTATTTTTTTGGGAAATTGGTTCTATCCATGCAAGGGTCACTAACCTCTTTCGAAATAATTCAAGAGGGTATTTCCTTGCTTCTGCGGTTGCCTTGGAGAAACAGGAGCTTTGTTACGGACGAACAACACTTCCATCAACTCCTCAAACTCGGCTTTGGGAACAACACCACCGCTTGCTTCCTTGTGTCCACGGGCGAACGACTCTCCCAAGCGCTTCGTCAAAGTTGGGTCTTTTGCCCGCAACGCTTCTTTACGAAGGATTTCGATAATATTGACAGGGGGAACCCTGCCTCTGGCACATTTCGGAACACGGCACGAAAAGTTGACCAAGCCTGGAAGATAGCCTGAGTTGGCTACGAGTATCACCTCAAGCTTGGGTGAAGTTAAGTGGCCAGCCCAGCGCGTCGCAATGACCTGATGTATTTGATACTGGGATTTGATGCGAATCACTGCGATTCTGCCGTCCAACGATAGCCTTGGTGGTACGCGAGCATGTTTCCTGACTTCTTCGTTGACTTCCTTTCTCGCTGCACCTAATGACTCGTTCTTCATGATGTCAATGGGGGCTGAGGCTGCTGCTAACGCTTCCCACGCCCCAGGCACATCATAAGCTGCGGTCCGCCGAGGAGCGTTAATGAAAGATACAGCGCTGTTGATACCCTTTTTAGTGTATTTTTTGAACATGGCTTTGAAATCGGGAAATGGGGGTTCCCACTTGATAGCATTGCCCAGATCCCCATGTACGCCCATAGCACATAGCCAGTTGCACGTCTCTTCAACGTCAGGATGTAAGTCGCGACAGATAAGGTAGGTGAGCAACGAGCTGGTGGCCACAGGTGGACTGTTGCATGCCGTGACGAAAGTGGCATCCTTGGGGTGGTCCTTTTCTTCCGCGTAATGGTGGTCGATTACCAAAGCTCGATGAGGTTCATCGATGACAGGCGGTGATTCCCGTGACCCTTGGTCGAGGACAAATATGAATGAAGGTTTGTATGAAGCCATGTCTCTGCGCGATTCTTCGTCGTGGATATTGAGGCCTTTCTTCATCACGTAGGCTGATATCAACTCAGGATCCAGACCCATTAATATCAGTGTCTTTCTGAGTATGGCTCCAGAAGTGAGACCATCGACGTCCTTGTCAGGAATAATGAGTGTAGGTTTTGAGGCAGCAACACTATGGATAGATGTGAGAAATATTCCTAACGATGATAAACAGGACGTACCATTCACGAATGAAATTCCTTGCGGCTTCCATTTGGTCCTTGGGCGCAGGCCATATAATCTCGCCATCCTTATCCCTCTTTGATGGCGTCTCGTGGTATTCGGGTAACTTATCTGTAGTCACTGGGGTCACTGGGGATTGTGCCTTTTTGGCATTTTTGGCATTTTTTGGTTCCCTTTCGTACCATGCAGCCTTTCGTTTCATGGCGAATTGTCGCGTGGCAGTGAAAGGTAGTCGACTTCTGGCAGTAACATGAGATAAAATTATCTGCCTTGCGAAAGTCGGTCTGACTGCCGGTATTGATATAAGGAGGCGCATCGTAGACCTCTTGTGAGATATCAGCCCTGGGTGCATCATCATAGATGCTTTGTCTGAATAGAGAAAAACACTGTCGTCATGGAAAGATTGTGGCCGTGCACTACAGGGTTAGCCACGCCCCGCCACACAGTCGTTCATCACCTCAGACTGGCCTCATCAAACAATTAGGCTATTGGTCCTGTATTAGAATGTTGGAACTTTATTGATGAGTATTTGGGTTTTATTGTTCTTCTATTGACTAGTTAATGGTGATCTGAATGATTCAGTATGCTCGCCCTGAAAGAATTGAGGCAAACGCTTTCGAAAACGTCATGGGTTGGAATGCGAATAAGGGACTGAGTAAACCCTCAAGGAGAAGAAATCATTTCGGAACAGTTGATTGGCTTGTAAGAATGATGGAATGCAATAACCGGGCCTCTTTTCATGTTTGCCTTAGATTATTACTGCCAAGCTCAATTGTCTAGAGCGTGGCGTTCTCGGCTACAAACTATTATGGACGGATCAGGAACACCCAAGCTATTGAGACCGGAATCCTGGGTCTGGAAGCGTCGATGATGATTTGCAATAGCTGTTCCTGGATATTTAAGACGAATGGTGTTCTCCCTGAGACATGTGGATTCACACACGCTTTATCTTTCTGCCATTGAAGCTGACTTTTGCAACACGATGAAATACTCTGTCGCTCTCTTTCTTCTCTCTGCTGTTGGAGTTACTGCGCAGGCAGCAAACTGTGGCCAAGTCGATGCATGCCTCAAAGCAGGACCCAACGTACGTCACTCGTTACATCTGTTGATAACCTAAATTAACAAATACTCTAGCCTGCTGCCTGCTATGACAATGAGCGATGTCTCTGTGGGACTCACAAAGAAATCAACCTGTAAGACTGTGACCCCCTCTTGATATCACAGTACACTGACTTATTTCTCCGCAGCTGTTATCTCCACTGCGATAGCGACCCTAAAGCCAAATCTGCTCAGGCCGACGTGGATAAATATTGCGCAGTGTTGAGAAAGCGACGTTCCAAGCCCTTGTAGGGTGCATTGGCTCAGGCCTTGATTTGTGTATTGACTTAGGGGTGGGATTGAATCTTGGAGGGGTATTATTACACAGTTTTCATTCAATATAAGCAATTGTTCGGTCAGAATATGGAATAATAAAAAAGACAAAAAAAGAATGCCTGCGTATCGCAGGTGGCTGGATCTCTCCCGCCGGGAATTGAACCCGGGTCTCAAGCGTGACAAGCTTGCATACTGACCACTATACTACGGAAGATGAGCAATCTGAAGACTGCTGTAGTTGGGGGGTTGATGGAAGAGGATGAGTTATTTGGGTATATGACGGCCTTAGCCTAGGGGTCTTGTAAACTGTAATGCTATCACGCCTTGTTCTAGTCCTACCTTAAGAAAACATTTTATTAGAGAGGGCCACAGCCTTAATTTAATTCGTTAACTATCACAGTCAACAGAATGCCTTTGGGTTTCCACTGCAGCTATCGCATGTCGGATGTAGCTTGAGGCGCCGTCTACTTGTCTAGGCGTCGGCCGTGGACTTTCAGCTTGCGCCCTGCCCGCGTACTGTACCTGCACAATACATACACCTAGGATAGAGAGCTTAAGAGGTGGGAATCTTCGTTTAATCCACCTTCTGTCTTAGAGGCCTTGGTCAATTAAAACATGTATGCTTTAAATACGTATCTATTGGATAGTGTCATTATACTCAAATATCACGTAGTGTCTACGCCAAGTGTCGTCATATATACAAAGGCTAAAAGCAACTCCTCTCCTTGTCTACTGCCCGTACACGGTCCACATAAGACAGTCTTTGGCCAAGACGCCGCCCATGACCTGAAAGTCTTTGTTGTAGTTGGCCCATGTCGCTCCGATCCCGCAGGTCACGCTAAAGCTCTGCGAGAGGTAAGTCACACAGTCTTCGAGCTTCATGTTGCCAAAGTCATTCTCGGTCATCGACTTGTCCTCAGGGCAGCCGGGCTTGTGGTACATGATGGACAAGGCCATGGAAGCTCCGTTCTCTGCGACGCCCGTCGCGACCATCGGGCTGGGGTTGGGGGCACCCTCCTTGAAGAGCCATCGCTTGTCGATGAGGTTCTGGCAGTAGGTTGCGGCGGCCTTGTTGAGCTCCTGCTCATTTAGGCGGGGCTTCGAGCCCTGCTCGCCGTCAGCCTTTACGCAAACGGGGCCGTACTGGCCGGCAAAGTCTCCTCTGTTTGGCAGCTTGCCAGCGACACAGTCACCGAAGACCTGGTTACCCTGGCAGACAGGCTTGCCGTTGACCGTATCTTGCTCGATGGGTGAATCTGATGGGTTGTCAGAGCTAGGCTCCTCCTCAGGAGCGGAATCGTCCTCGAACTCCGCCTGGGCGGGCTCAGTGTCAACACCAGGGTTGCTGGTATCAAGTTTGAACTCCTGCACGGCAACAGCAGCGATTTCGTCGTTGGGATTCTCGTCAATAACCCCGGTAGTCTTCCAAAAGTCGCTCTCGGGAAACTTGATGGCCTGGCCGTCGCCGACGTCGACTTGCAGTTCAATTTCTTGCCTCTTGCGAAAGACATCGATGGGGGCCATCAAACGATCGAGATCTTTGGTTGGACCGGTGTAGGGCTGCTCATTGACGTTTCTGGATCCGGCGCCTGTATGCGCGAAGAAGTTGTTCTCCTTCTCGCCAAAGAACCATGGGTTGCTGAGCTTGCCTACGACGCCTGAAAGCTGGTTGGCCTTGACACGGTCGTAGACGAGACGAGCATTGTCCGAGATTCCCTCGTAACCAACAACTAGAGGTTGAAAATCAGTCCTGCATTTTTAATGCTTACCGAAAGGTCATGGAGGAAGACTTACTGAGAGCCATGATGCCGGCGACCTGACCTGAAGACATGCTGCTACCCGTCCTCATCATGGTCCGACCGTCCAGAGCAAGTGAGACGATTTCACTTCCGGGAGCCCAGATGTCAATGAACTTGCCGTCACGACTGAACTAGTAACCCGATCCATGTTAGTTGCGCTAGCCCATTACTGCTTGAGGAGTTGAAGAAACCTACCCAGCCCTTGTTGTAATCCTTGTCTACACCACCGACACAGATTGTGTTCTGAGACTCGCATAGAGTTCCAGTGGCCTTGGTCTTGTCATCGGCAGGCTTGTTGCCTCCGGCGACGGCGAATGGGATACCCGCATCATATGCCCTGTCGATGGCCTTGTTGAGCACGTTGCTTTTGGCAGTAGCGACAAAGGACATGTTGATGACCGATCCCTTCCACTTGTCCGGCTTGTTAGCCTTGTTCTCGTTGTGTCGCTTCGTCACGGCGTTAATGGCCTCAACGATACCGCCCGTGTGTCCTTTGCAGCCGCCCTGGTAGCAGCCGACCTTGACGCTGATGAGGTTGGACCAGGGAGCCACGCCTGCATAGCTGGCGCCCACCAGACCTGCGACGTGGGTGCCGTGGCCGTCGGTATCATCGAGGGGTGAATCGCTCAAGGTATAAGGAGAGTGGCCGAGGCTCTGCGAAAAATGAGATGCTCGTCCGCCAAAGAATTTGTGCGTGATCCTGATGCCCGAGTCGAGGACATACACATCCACACCCTCGCCGGCGCCGTGTAGAACCTTGTACTTCTCGTCCTGGTTGCTGAGCGAGATCTTGTTGCCTGCAGCCAGTTGTTGCAAGTGGTGCGGTCCGTTGCGCTCGTCAAACGCCCATTTGGGGACGAAGCGCTTGGCAAGACCCTGGCTCTCAAGCTCTACAGGCTCGGCCACCTTGGTGTCGTTGATCGAGTGAGCCAATTCAACGGTGACGCTGCGCTCGACGGACTTGACACCGGGGTCATACCTGACAAAGTTGTGGACAAACTCCTCGCTCAACGCGGCACGGTACATGTGCAACATGTCTAGGTAGCCGAAGCGGTGGACATCGGGTTCATGGCGGAGATCTTTGCCGATAGTCTTGAAGTGGTCCTCAAGTGTGTGGTCATCGTGGAACTCGACGATGTATTCGTCCAGAAGTTCGCCCTCGGGCTCGTAGTGCGGGCATGGTTGCTGGGAACGGGGGAGCACGGCGGCGGAGATGCCAGTAGCGAGCAACCCGAGTCCCGCGAGGCTCGCGAGACGAGAACCAAGAACCATGGCTGCAAGTAAAGAAAGAAAGAATCGATTGTTCAAAAAGAAAGGCTAGACACAGCTAAAGAACGAGCTAATGCTGGGTCTGGAACGAGAGAATGGTAAAACGAATGACTTTGAACCCTGTGTCCAAAGCTTGGGGAACTTGTTGAAGATGAAGTCGTGCGACGAGACTTTATATGACAGCCTGAAGTATGCCTCGTGGGCCATAGAGTCTACTCCTTTGCATTGTATGCCTCATCCTTCGGGCTATGCTAAGATTGCCTGCGATGCTAAGCCGTTGATCCATCCAGCCTGTGCTTTAAGGTTGTTGTTTAGATTCAACAAGTAGATCTCGTCTAAGAATAGGTAGATAGGGCTGCGCCACTACTGAGCCAAGGTAGACCTGTAGGGGAGGGAACAGACGCAGGGGCCGGAATCCTGCCTGTCATGCTAGTTAGCACTAGCAACATGAAACAATCCCATAGGATTGTTTTCATTTTCAGCTAATTAGAGACATGATACTCTATATATCTCACTCTAATATATATTCAAGCCAGTTGTTTAACGACACAAATATATTTATGCGTATCACTCTTGTTAGTCAATTGTATGCGATGCCTTGTTGGCCGATGCTACGTCCCTACCTCCAATTTCGAACATACAGGTTGTGAGATTCGGACATACTTGAACAGAGGACGAGAACACTGTGGAAGATGAACAGTCTGAAGACTGTTGTAGTTGAGGGTTATTGGAAATCTCAGCGTTATTTGAGTCTATATCTAGACTGTGGTTGCTCAACCATAGAGAAGAGCTCGGAGAACCGGCAATAACCAACTGAACCCACCAATCACAGTCAAGACTCTGGTAAAGGTTCTTCCACTCGCGTTCATGACGTACGATTTTACAGCAATTATTCCCACTGTATTCTCGTTAACCACAACCGACTCTTAGCGCGAACCATTCCAAGCTCGGAGCCTCGGAGGTAGAAAAGTATATAGTAAGTGCTACGCGTAATGATGAGTTCAGATGAAGACACGAATTATTTTTCTATCATTCGGTCTTTGGCTGAATCCATCTATTTTCCATTGCGCTCGCCATCATGTCGAGTTCCAACGACGCGACCTCGCAGTCTCCAGCTGCTAACAGAGTCCTACAAGAGCTCGGCCTTGTGTCTCTGTACCATTCCACCCGTGACATCAAGATCCTCTGCGCGCAAAGGTTCATTCGCCTCTTCGCCTATGGCGCATCTACTCTCGTTCTCGTCGCATTCCTGCGGGAACTCGGTGTTTCCACTACCCGTGTCGGGTTATTCATGACTCTGACATTGGCTGGCGATATCATCATCAGCTTTATACTTGCCTTGTTCGCTGATGGCGTTGGCAGAAGGGCTGTTTTGGCTTTGGGCGCTGTCTTGATGACTGCTAGTGGAATTGTGTTTGCGACATCAAACAACTACTGGGTTTTACTAGCTGCTGCTATTCTGGGCGTCATTAGTCCTGGGTAAGATACGAATATCTGGAGACTACAGTCAAATACTAATGACTTGCCATAGCGGTAATGAGATCGGTCCCTTCCGTGGTATCGAAGAGAGCATCGTCGCACATCTCACAGATCCAGCCAAGCGAGGCGACGTCTATGCCTGGTACAGTCTATGCGGTACTGCCGGCGGTGCGTTTGGACTCTTGACTTGCGGTTGGCTTATTCACCACATGCGCATCAACCTTGGCATGGATGTCATCAATGTATACCGCAACGTCTTCTACGGATATTCTGCTATTGGCGTGTTAAAACTCATCTCAGCTCTTGTCTTGAGTGCTGCAGTAGAGGTGCACGACGAACCAGCATCCGATACAGACACCAATGAACAAGCACCTCTTCTCACGCAACCTAACCAAGCTCAAACACCAATTCAAGCACCACCGAAGAAACAGCTGCGAGCCAAGGTATCTCGCGAGAGTGTCCCGATTGTTGTGAGCCTCTGTGCGCTCTTCGCTCTTGATAGCTTTGCTTCGGGTCTTGCTCCTCTGTAGGTAACAACTGCGACTCGACATGCATGCAAGGACTAATGGTTATGGCAGTTCATGGATCACCTTTTACTTCAAGTCACAGTATCATATCGAAGAGGGCAAGCTAGGATCAATATTCTTCACCACCAGTATCATCGCTGCTGGCTCCGTTCTAGTAGCATCATCCCTTGCCAAGCGATTTGGCAACGTCAAAGTAAGTTTATGATTCACAATGTCAGTCCAGAATATCACTGACACTAGAACCCAGACTATGGTTTTTACTCATATTCCTTCGTCAATTTTCCTAGCCCTCATTCCCATCCCTAATGAGGTACACATATCAGTCCTTTTCCTGATTCTCCGCTCTTGCACACAATCCATGGACATCGCACCGCGATCAGCCTTTCTTGCCGCCATTATTCAGCCTAACGAAAGAACCGTTGTCATTGGCCTCATCAACGTAGCCAAGACCACTGCTCAGAGTCTGGGCCCGCTGATTACTGGACTACTGGCAGATTCCGATTACTTCTGGGTAGCATTCATCATGGCTGGATCGTTGAAGGTGTGTTATGATCTGGGATTCCTCGGTCTCTTTAAACATCGTGAACATGCGACAGCGGCGGCACAAGGTAACCAACAAGAATAAACTGGACTTGATAGCAATTCGGTTGGGTTGGAAGCGTATGGGTATTATCTCTCCAGGGATAGATTGTTATGTTAATTCAAGTTTATCGAACACTCTTTGAACAAAATTATCAGAAACGGGAGTACATGTTCAGAAAATAGTTGCAATTAGGGCTCAACATGCCAAATATATTATGTTCTATCTTATATCCAATCCAAGGAAATACTCATCACAGACCTCAGTACATGTTTCCACCAAAAGCGTCAGTGTGAATATGCGAGCTTTCCCCAACAGCCTTCTTCACAACAAACACAAGATCATCAAGCGTGCCCAAAAACCTCACAAACGCATAAACAGCCGCTGACCAATGCCTTCCCTGCGGTGTAGCTAGATATTCCTTAGAGTTAACTTCATCCTGAAGCTCCCCCTTGAGCTTCCTGAACTGGATTGCCCTGCCTACTAACGGTGTCGGCAAGATTGCTGGAAGTGGTTCGCCAGAGGTTAGAGAGTGCTGGAGAAGGGTCAAAGTCGACATGAGATCTGCTACAAGATTCTCGTCACCAGCTGTCACGCGTTGCATGAAGCGCTCGCGCACGGGAAGAGGAAGTTTGGTGACAGTCAAGCTGAATTGTGTGAGGAAGACATTTAGGTTGGTGCATAAGTGGTTTGCACGGCTAAGTGTCGCGGTGTCGAGGTTTGATGTTGAGAACTCGAACTTTGTCTTCTGAATAGGAAGAGCGATCGAGTTGAAGATTTCTTCGGAAGTGGTCGATTCTTTCTCCATGACTTCAACAAAGTCGGCCGGAGGCTCACGCCAAACTGTAACCAGAAGCGCGTAGCGGTCTCGGATGCTCGAAAGTTGACTGGTCATGATTTGTCGGTAGTGTCTGTTTCCTGAGAGAGGTCGGGGCAGAAGTGCAACAAGAACAGCCGCGCCGAATCCGATCAATACGAGAAGAATTCGTCGCCAGAACACCTCGTATCCCACGCCAGGATTACCATAACTAGGGATGTGCGTGTCAACCCAACTGTAGGAGACTACCATGTACATGGTCGATGTAAGCATGATACCAGCTGCCATGTGCTGTGGGGGAGCGAAAAGCCGCCACCACATCATGCCGACAATGGCAACAGCCATAATCGCAGCAAGGCCATATTGGTTACCAGGGCCATTGCCGGATCCGATATACCAGCACAAAAGACCAAGAACACCTCCTGCAACGGTACCGAGAGTTCTGATGATAATTCCAGCAGTAAAGTCCGACATGTACGGTTCGAGAGCCATTTGTGCCATGATCAATGCCCACATTCCCTTCTCTCGGTAGTAAAATCCTGCTGACGACGGGATGACGGCAGGAACAGCGAGGGCGATCGTTAAAACCAGCGTTCGCAGGGCGTGCAGACCCTCGACTCCAGTGAAGAAGTTGATCAATCCCAAGAAGATGAGACTTGGCTTTTTCCGTTGTCTACCCGTCGTCTGCTGCATGCTTTGCAGAATGGTAGCTGCTTTCTTCTCAGTCTCTCCCGCCTCGGGCTCGGTTTTCGGCTTCCTCTTGAACAGACCGCGTTTCTTCTCAGGTTTGGAGATGGCAGACATGGTGCGGGTAAGGTCTGTGGTGCCAGCGAGTGTAGAAGGTGGTGCGTCATTCGACAAGCCCAGCGAGAAGAGTTTCTGAAGTCCTTTTGGAAACCACATTTGTTTCTTTGTTCGGGTCTTCTCCATCTCCACGGCTTTCTCGAGAACGGTACCGATGCTTTTGGTGAGGTTAATTAGTCGCTCGTGGTACAATAGACCTGACATCAAGCCAAACATCGGTGGTGAGCGGTTATCTTTGAAAATGACCTTGCCATCAGCATCAAAGAGATGGGCGTGAGGGACCATCAAATGTTCGGCAGCTGAGTCCTCAAAGTCATCTAGAGCTTCCTGCAGTGCTGCAAGAATTTGCTCATGCTGATCCACCACATCTTCTTTAGGCCCTGACAGTGCCTGGACGATAGCGTCGATGCTTTGTTCCAAAGCCCGCAACAATGGTGTAGCGCAAGAAGACAACGAGTCGATGGCTTTGATCAACATTTCTTCGGTATCGGGATGGTTTGTGAGTTCACGGAAATCAGCCGCTTTGGCAATATGGTATGCGAGCGGATGCTTCTCTTTTTCGGACTTTTCGAGCTCATCGACCGCATTCGTGAGCGCCTCGTCTTTTGCAAACAGTTCTTCGCGTGAGATGGACAGCTGTAAAAGTTCTCCAAACGATACCAAGACCTGGCGTAGTGGCTCTTGGAAAGACTTGATATCATCGGGGCTCCATTTTCGCCATGTAAAATCCATGGGAAGAAACTTGATGGCAGATTCAATGCTCTTTTGAGATGCAGCCAGGCCACCCTTGAGTCCTTGAAGCCGCTCTGGTTGAAATCTCGTTCTACTCTTGAAGTGCCAGGTTAATGATTTGATGTAGCCGTTCATTGGACGAAGCAAGTCGGACATGCTTGCAAGTGTGATCTGAGATGTTGACTGCGGGAAGAATATCAGGTTGCAGACGGCGCCGATTCCGACTGCGATGGCGGTGGGTAGGATCAATACTTTTGGAATTGTGCCTTGGAAGGTAGGAATGAGCGGTGCAATAGTCAAGTAGATATCTGACACGATCATGGCAAAGAGTGATACGAGTGTGAGGTTGGGCGCAGAAACTCGTAGACGAGCCTGGATAGAACTGATTAGCGAAAGACAAGGTTTGTGTGTAGAATAACTTACCATTAGATACACAAACAAACCTAACAGGCAGAAGTAAGTGACAGAGATTCGAGCATCGAGCATAAAACCCTGGTAGATGGCGATCTGCTGATATGTTGTTTGACCAGAAGCCTGGCCAACATTGGTGGTGTTCTGCGGTATTGATGCTTGCAATTCGCCGTAGCGTTGCATCAGATCAGCATTGGGCCTTGTCGCCAAGGCTGCCTTCATTGCCATGGCTCCCCAAGCCCAGCCGAAGGCCATGCCGAAGCAGATCATCAGTCCAGCCAGGACATGGATGAAGACGACGCCAGATGGCGGCATGATGAATAGAACGATACTGAAAACACGGTCAGTATGTTGTTTGTTAGAGAGGAAAGCGCGTCAAACTGACCATCCGAAAAAGGTTGCTTGTCCGAGTACTCGCAAAGTGTCGCTGATAAAGATAAACAGGGTAAAGATCCAGACAGCTAGTGAACATTTGAAGAGGATCTTGAGGTCTTTGGCGTTGAAATGATCGAGCCAAGGCGGGAGCTTCCTGGGGTTATTGAAGGCATGGAAGGACGCCTCTTCAACGTCAATTGAGGCGTCGCTCTTTGATGTTGATGGTTTGAGCGCCATCTTTTGATACGTTTTCCGGCTGAGCCGGCAAATGTTATTGTTTTGTGTTTGAGTAACGTTATTTTTTAAGCTTCTCCTTTGGAGGTCAATGAGGATCGTCGTGCCAATACGAGGCGGATCTGGAGCTTGTCGTCTTAGTAATAAGCTTTCTCATTTCGTACCACCTGCACTAGAGCCAAAGAGTACAGGGAGATGCTGATTTTTAGTTGTATCTAGGCGCTGTGAGACTGTTAATCTTAACGCTTTGTTCACGCGCTGCCCTCAATCATACAGGGGATCAAACTGTTATTTGAGCAACATGAGACCGGATGAGGCCGGCTGCAGCGACATCATCATCACCACCACCACACCTTTTTGAGTACTCCAAAGTGTTGTTACTATTTTATCACTTACAGATGAGGTAGTTGTATGTCCTTTATTGCTATCTGGTGGCTTGTCAAGAACTGGTTGCACAAGCACACGTCAGCCCTTCAGTGCGTGAGGATGTTGAACCCAAACAACAAGGTCCCTCTCATCCAAAACCGGGCGAATGGTTTAGTGGTATAATACTCCCTTAGCATGTTCGCTCCTCCGAGCTCGTCATTGGGAGTGGTCCAGGGTTCGATTCCCTGTTCGTCCAACTTAGGTGGTTAAATTCCACTGTTATCCACACTTTTTGGTGTTTTCGCTGCATTTTAGACATCGGCACTCACTTTTTGGCAGTTGGGCTACCCTAGAGAGATGCAGAACAATTCAAGGGAGGGGTGAAACTTGATATCCAGACTCTGATTTAGCTAGAGTACTTTTAACAATGTGGCATGGCTTTATTAGCCTATTCTCTAATTGACGTTGTTTGCATCATTCTTTTGTTGACGCAGCGTGCTCATCTGTTTCATTTTCTTTGTTCGCATTGTTACGGGGTATTCATCCCCCAACCATCACAACCGAGCACAGTCAAACAATGCCAAACTTGACCCTATTCGACTTGCATAAAGATGTGATTGACCCATGCATAGTTTAGATTGTTTCAAAATGTTGTGTAACATTGGCATTAAACAGGCACGAGGTCAATGCCAGTCGCAGAGTCAAGGTCCCACCAACAAAAAAACGTTCCAGTGCAGGCCCTAGGCTTCCAGACCCCCCCATAAAAGGGATAGCTGTTCTTATTCGCTAAATTTCAAGGGGAACCCCCTGCACAAAGACAGCTTGTCACTATTGACTGACGTTTTCCCATCCATGGACATCCATCCCATCAACCACACACCATCACATCGCCTTCGCCTCGTATTTCATCACATCGGCCTGCATTCTCTCAGCCTTACCAACGTACCCGTTACGTCCATCCACTCGTTTTTTTCACATGTTTCTCACATAAGTCCCCCCCGCTCGCTTCCCCAGGGTCACGATGGTCCGCGCCATCAATCTCCGCCTAGCCCTCCAGGCCACCGCCATCAAAGTCTCGGCCAACCTCGTCACCCAGCTCATCATCCACCTCAGGGCTCCAGGCGGCCACTCACCCTTCGATGAGCAGCAGGTTATCGAGTTCGCCATCTACGGCTTTGTCGGCTCTCAGGTCGGCAATGTTATCCAATTCATCCTCGAGGATTGCTTCCCGACTGGTCACGCGATGAGGGCCAATGAAGTCTTGCCTCAGGTACAGGGCGACGTCATGCAAGTATTAGAGAAAAAGGATGACGACAAGAAAGACAAGAAGAAACCCTGGTTCAGCATCAGCCCTGATCTTATCTGGCGCAATGTCGTGGCCAAGTTGATTCTCGATCAAACTATCGGTCTGGCCATCAGCGGCAGCGTCTTTCTGATATGCACAAACATCGCCCGCGTGTCGCATTTTTCTGGGGTTCTCGACGTCCTTGGAGACAGGCTTTGGCCTCTTATCAAAGCTGGCTGGCACATCTGGCCGCTGGTAGCCATCTGCAACTTTCTCTGGGTACCTGTGCGATCAAGAGTTCTCGTGGCGGTCTGTGTAGGATTTGGCTGGAGTATCTTTCTAAGCATCTTTGCCATGAAGAAGCAGCATTGATGAGGATAATCTGGAGTTTGGAGTCAGCGATGAGCGATGTACATGTACGTATAGTCTAGACGAATTCCCCTGCGGAGCGCTTTTCTTTGTATCTTGGGCTGGAGTTCTGGAGTCAGATAAGATTTGGTGTCTATCACTTGGTATTGTATTCTGGTTTATTTTTTATTTTTTTAGATCTATAAGCTGAGTTGTCATTCTTCTTAATTTACCTAAAGATTCTTAATAAAGATAGATACTTTATTAAGACTTTTTAAGTATATTAAGAGGGTTGACAACTCAGCTTATAGATCTAAAAAAATAAGATAAACCAGGATACAATGCCTTTATATAATGATATAAATATCTATATTTCCTGTTATAACAGTCAGTTGACATATGAGGTGATAGAATGGTACTCTCTACCTTGAAGCAGCTTTGCTCGATAATTTTCTTTTCATCTTGTCTGTAGTGGTCAATCAACAAGGAACAACGCTGAGTATTAGGCACTCACAGGATCATCTCTCTATCGTCCAATCCTCAACTTGTACCATGAAATAATAGACAGATGATGCTTGATTCAAGTAACCAACCTTATCAGCCAAGATAAAAGACCAACCGCTGGATCCTTCCCAACAGGGTTTAGCGTAATGTTGACGGCCTTATCTCCGTTCGCCTCCTCCAAGCTAAGCTATCATCAACTTGCCAACCTTCCCCGCGTCGGGTCTGTCGGCAAGCCAAACTGTCTGATGGCATAAATCCACAAGCAGTATGATCACCTACTGTTTTTGTATTCATCCTCTACAAAACCAAACCCTTTTGTGATGCCCCCTCAGCGTCGGTCATGGGTCGGATGTACAAGGTGCAAGAGCTTCAAGAAGAAGTGCAGTGAAGAGAGACCCGCTTGTCAGCGATGCACCCTTGCTAACGCAAAGTGTGAATATGCCGTCAAGTTGCGATGGGGAGGCCGGCCCTTCAATCGCTCACCGTTCGGGGAGTGTTTGACCCAGAATGAGGGCAACGTTCAAAGATTAGGTGAGTCTCTTTTCTTGGAACTACTCATGCAAGCACTGACTGATACTATCAGATTTAAACAATAAAAACTTCATTTATGTCTCTCCTTCTACTCCCAAATCAGATCCACCCAACATTGCATCACCTCCAGAACAACATATCGATGAGACGCTATGGATACCAACTTCACCATCAGCAACTTCAGAGTCAACCGGGTCTTCGCAGCTGATTCTCTATCCACAAAGCCCGCAAATCCCTCTCACGCCCTCCGTAGAGTTTTTCGGGCACCTATCTCCCTTGCACAGATCAGGACTTCAGTATTTCATCGAAAGAACAGTCAGGGCACTGGCGCCACATCCGAGAATCTTCAATGAGCTATGTGAGCTCATTCTTCCCATGGCAGTGTTCAATGAGCCACTACTCCAAGGCATCGTCACACTTGCAGCAACACATCGACTAGCCAGTTGCAAAACAAGTGAGGAGCAGAATGCACAAGCCCTCATTGTTGCCGGCTTTCAAGCTCTCAGCTCCAAATCACTCTGCGATAAACTTTCAGATTGCGCTGAGGATCAGGAACTCATACCTCTTCTAGCCACTGCTCGAGCGCTGTTTGTCTGTGAGGTGTTTGCTAGTGAGCCCAACGCAGATCGGTGGAGCGTGCATTTTAGAGGAGCCAGAGGACTAATTTCGCGAATCCAAGACAAAGGTCTCTTGGAAAGACCGACTGACGAGCTGCGTTTCTTATTACGATGGTTTGACATGACCGAGTCACTGGTCTGTCACTCTATCAGTGACCTTGCTCCGAAGCAATCCGCTATCCCATCACCAACAACCCTTCCATCTTTTGCACCAGATGATGAGCCAGTGTATATTGACATGTACCTCGCCCGTACAAAGGATCTACTTAACGTTTTTAAAGAGATCGCCAGGCTGTCCCATATCAGAAAAGAAAGGGAAACACCAGGGGAAATATCGCAAGACGTGGACGATGATGCGGAGGTATGGTGGTTGCTAAGCTATCTACAAAACATCATAGACAGAGACCAGGCCAACCCACCCCCCGTCATGTCCATACGTGGCCGAGACTTGTCCGTCGCCGAAGTTCAAGAGTACAGGCTGTCGAACCAGATATGGCAACTCACAGGTCTACTTCTCATCCACCGACGCTTGTTCCATGAGCCCAGATCCTCAACGCTCATACAAGATCTTGTCCAGCGCATCCTCGAATCTACAGAGCGCATGACGTTACGAGATGGCCTCACGCCTGTCACACTACTTACGCCACCTCTCTTCTTTGCTGGCTGCGATGCTCTAGGTGGAGACCGGCCAAGGATTAAGATCTCGTTGCAGGGTGTCTCTACTGCTCTGGGGCTATTGAATACACAACGAGCATTGGAGATATTGGAAGACTACTGGGAAGCAGACCCAGGCGTTGACGATGAAATGGCCGATAGATCCTGGCCTAGGATCAGCCAATTCTTACCGTACTGATCACACGGATCCTTAACGGGCTGGCGGGGGTCGAAGGCACAGCCAGCCAGGATCGGCGAGTTGACCTCCAAAATCCATTTCTGTAGCCTAGCAGCCACAATTATCGGCACTGAGATAACGTGTAAGGCTGGGTAGACCGGGGAATCTGTTGACAACTTTGAATACCTATAGGAAAACACCCGAGCTTGTCGCCTGTGATTAGCGAGCAGGCCTAGTCCGACCCTGAGTTAGATCAAGTTTGGGGACATCATTACCAAGGCCATATGGAACCCGAGAAAGATCGTTTCATATGTTAAATATAATCATACGAGAAATGCAGTTTGATTCGTTGAATACTAAATATCTCACTCAAGGTGGTATTAGCTAAACCTTTGCGTACCTATGAATAGGTCAAGCATGCATGGGCTTCAACTTGACATCTTCAACATCTCCACAATACCAAGCATCCCGTGTCTCAGACTTAGATTACCTACTTAACCAACCTCCCCAGTTACCGAATCACAGTGGAAATTATAGCAAAAATGCAAAAAGAAAATACATACAACAGCGGGGATTCGCTGGTCGTCACCGACCCAACTACTAATCCGCCCCTTACCAGCTTATCTATGGGAGAGCGGACGGGATCCCGAGTTCTCT
>NC_031952.1:4743510-4834864 GCF_000303195.2 Fusarium pseudograminearum CS3096 | reverse complement strand
CCGACCCAACTACTAATCCGCCCCTTACCAGCTTATCTATGGGAGAGCGGACGGGATCCCGAGTTCTCTGATAGGTATGGTCGTATGTGGTTGAAGAGGCGGTAAACTTCGCATGAGTAGTGGCTCTCGTGTGATTCAAGGTGTCGTTTGAGTTGTCTTTATCGCTTCAAGGACCTCTCAGAAAGGCGAAAGAAAGGTTATGCATATACTAGTTAAGAACACTGAGAAAAGGCCAATGAAAAGCAGTAACTCATACATTCATGTCTCATTGACGTGTCACGCAGCCCAAGACCAGAATCACCTGCTCTTGCTATCAGGGTTGACTTCACAGAGCATTCCATAGAACCATCAAACCTCCCATTAATCCACCTGCCAAACTTGGCATCACGGCACTAGCGCCATTACCCGTTGCTGTAGACTCAGCTGCCGCACCAGTAGCAGATGCCGTAGTCGCCTGCTGGCTGCCAGTTTCGTTCACAGCTGCGTCGGACACAGAATCACCAGTCACCGTCGGCATACCATCCCCAAGATACTTTGATCTTGCGCTCTTGATTTGTGCATTGTAATCCGTGGCACTGATAGGCACCGTAGTCGCACAGGTAATGGGCTTTGGCTTCCAGGAACTGCCAGTGCAGATGGGCCATCCTTCGCAGGTGCTGAGATCGAGTTCGCCGCCAACACAGCAGTAGTTTTGCTTGTCGTTGGTGCCGTTGTTACGAAGGACTCCTGGACAGTTGAAGTTGCCTCCATCGTCCAGTATGAACACGGTTGTTTGGGCCGAAGTTCCTCGGATGCATGATACCATGCCCAAAACAAACAAGATGTGCGCAGCCGTTGAATGCATGATGAATGATCTGCGACTAGGTAGACTTGGGCAGGCAGCAGGGATGATAACTCGGTGAGTGTGGGTTCGACCGATATTTTAGTATGTAAGGACGTGGTGCAATGTCGGTGGTTTTTGTCTCAATTTCCAGAGATGATCGGCCCTATAAAAGACGCTGTCGAGCTGAGTAACTGATGCACCACACGGTTCTAGAATGTGCCTACTGCATGTGGCTTGAAAGCCAGACGCCGGTCAGACTTTCGTTGGCATTTCAGATTCGTCTGTCGACCTGTCATTTCTGAACACACAACCCTTGAAAATCGATAGTTTTAAGCCTCTTGCATCTTGCATCTTGCCATGATACTGCCAATCTTCAATCTGTCAACCTGCCACGATATCACATGGCAAGTATGCGCAGACAGCCAGTTCCACATGGCTTCAGTCAAGGGAACTCCCGCCAACTACCACCAGGCAAACTTTGGAATAGCCCGGTGAAACTAAGACGACCGAGGCAGTTCAAAACGTAATGCTGGCGTGCTTTTGAGTTTCTATTAGTGAGGGGGGACAGCCACGAGATTTCCGACTTGGGCGCATCGTATATCAGTGCTCGGGCCATGGGAGGATCCACGGCTTCTTTGACATTCTTTGGGTAAAAAGGTTCTGTAAGGGTCGAGTCAATTTGCTTTTTCTTCTCCATCAGGTCCGAAACGTTGGATCTGTTGCCAATGATCGACATTGCATCTCCCACGACATCCGGGGGGTCTCGGAACCGACCCCATAAGGCTAGGAGGGAACTTTCGAGTGGCGATTGTCGATGATTAAGATTCTTGATTATGAGGCTCTGGGGGCCCTGATTGGACGGGGGTGGCTCCGACATGGAAGACATGGAACTGATTGTCAATCTGATAATGGAGAATGTCGATAGATGCTCTTGTATCACGATCTACTCGGCCTTCTCTCCTAGAATTAGCCTGAGATCGACAGCGGTGTTGCTGCAGCTCACTGTTCTAGAACGCTCCTCCTTCGTATTTAGCCAAGCCCTGTCGAGTTTCGAGTGTCCACGGTGGAAAAACTGGACTAACCGGATCCGTGCTGACTGTCAGCTTCGTTCCATGATCCGTTCCCGCCCTTCCGTACAGGGTATTTCATCACTCTACCCCCAAACAACAGACCGGAAACGCTTTCTACATTCTAGATCTCGACCTCTCCCTCGGGATCGATCTACATTCCTGCTAGCTGCATTGCGTTGCAGTCCAAGTACTCCACATGGCAAGGCACGGGAGACGCATCAAACGGTGCGGGACCTGCGTAGAACGCAAGGTTAAATGCGGTACGTCCACCCGGTAAATGAAACATGACATTTGACAGTTGCTGACTTTTTCATGACGTTCAGACGAACAACAACCTCATTGTCAACGTTGCATAAATGCTGGCCTTGCCTGTTTGGGATATCACAGTCAACTAAAGTTTGTTGACGAAGGCACACGTTTTGTCTCGGACGTTATACCCTCACGGCCCAAGCCAAAACAGTGCAATGGCATAGTCGTCTCTGCAAGACGCACCAAGGATCTGACTCTCCAACTACTTAAACCACAGATACATACCCTCTTGCCACCAAAAGAAACGCTTTTTCTTCCATATACTTTATCGAAGCTCTCTCCCGCATCATTCCGTTATGATCCAGCTCTCGTAACAGGTGTTCTGCCTGCGCTGTTGACAAAACACAAATCGCCACTGCATCAATCATGCATATATGCTTTGTCAGCCATGTACTTTGGGAGGATACATCAGGATAAACAAGCGTGCAACCAGGGCTTGCGCCTCTACTCTTATGCACTAACACAGCTCCGGTCCGAGATAAATAGCTCGAGTACAGACATTGGCACAATAATGGGTGTCATGTGTCTTTGCGTCTATGAAAACGTGGTGTTCTCGCAGCCCACTGCGTGGCTCTTGCATTACGACGGTCTGGGAAGATTGGTAAGTGCGGTGATAATTTATCATGCAGCCTACTGACTAGCGGTTCAGTTGCAGTCTCGAGGCCCAAAGCCCTTAGAAACGGACGCAGAGAGACACATCTGGCGTGTGGCACGATACTTTATCGTACGTATCTCAAGGCTGGACTCTTACGGGTTATTGGCTAAATTGTATAGATACTTTCGGCCGGACATCAAAGAAAACGAGTGTTTCTAGAACAACCACAATGGGCAAGTACCCGCCTTGTACCACCAGGCGAGACCTCGGAAAAGTTCGATCTTCTCCTCGACCTGTTTGCTCAGTTTCCCGGAATCATCGACGATTACGATAGACTTCGCAAGGCCTCTTTCATAGATCCCGGTACAAGAGAGGCTTTCAAGCAACGAGTAACGTCACTTATAGACCGAATACATGCCTGGTTACGCGATATACCATGGACATGTACCCTCGACCCGGCTATCAGGGAGAACAGCCAAGGACAACTACCTGACGATCCTATGGACTGTGCATCTCTCGCTGTTTGTTACGCGGTGCTTCTATGTCTAATTCAGCCATGCACCTGCCTGCAAATCAACATTATTCCCGAACATGATCATTACAACGTGGACCCAGCCAGAATAGAATTTCTGACATTCGAAATATGCCGCTTCTCAAAGAAGGCGCTACAAGGCGGAGACTCAGCGGGCTTGGCGTTGTTGCTCATATATCCTCTACAAATATCTTGGTTTTTCTTGCAAGGAACACCTGAAAAGCTCGATCAGGTGAGAGAAAATCTGGACTCATCTATCGCGGATTCGCATGGATTTGAGTTGGGGAGAGTGCGTGAGTGGAGTGAGTTGAACCTTGAGCAAGGAAGATATGGCTTTATGTATAAATAGCTATGCATGTTTGAAGGAGGGATTAAGGAATACATTGTAAATAAGAATGAATCTAGAATAATATAGATGTGAGAACTATCTACCTAATGCCATGGTGTTTTGAGTAAGACGAGGATAAGAACGAAACGTGGTTCTATAAATTACTAAGATCTTGGTATATATTACTTCGTAAATAAACAAACACAACTTCTAATCCTTCATTGCTTCAGAGTCTTCGATTTCCGAGTCAGCTTCCACGACAGTTTACTCGTCCATCGAGAACCAGATGAGTCAGACTTGCTCCTTTCTGCCATTTTCGGAACTTCTAGTAGACCTCTAGTTGAATTGCTATCACTTGGTGCGTTGCCTTCTAGCTCAGGCGGTTGCACGTGAAGCTCAACAAGCCTGTTGGCGAGTGATGGCCCTGTAGCTGCAGGACCAGACAAATTCGTACTTAGTGGCCGAGGATTGCCATCTGATTGAATCTCGGTCGAGTCAAGCTCCATTGGTGGCTTCTCATTTGTCTTTGACAGACTTGATAAGTTGACCTCTTCGCCAGGCAATTCCGGGATAACAGGTCCAGCGTCCAGTTCGACAGGCCTGTTAAGACCAACATTCGAGCTAGCAATAGAAGGGCTTCTTATTGACGAATAGTCAGGAGGGTTACCAAATCTATTGCGGTACACGACCTCGTCGACAGAAGATCTTAGTTTGTTGAACTTGAATCCGACGTTGAGCTTCTTTAGTGGGATGAGATGGTCAATCTCATCGTGAACCTGCTGCTGCAGACGTTTCTCTTTGCCATTGAATGTCGTGATGGTCTCTTTAGCGTAGTATTTTGCCGCGTCTTCGATTTGCTTGGTAGAAACGTACTTTCCGCCGTATCGGAAAGACCGCTCGAGAATGAGAATCATGTCGCACGAGCACTTGAGCAGCATTCTCGCAGTTGGCGGAAGAGCAAAGAGACATCCTGCCGCGCCGACAATGACACCAATACCCATTGTTGGCACCGCGACACCCACTGCCACAGCACTCACAGCAGCAAACTGCGACAGGGAGACCTTCATGTACTCCTTGAAGTTGCTCATAACAATATCTGACATGATTTGCTCGATCTCGGCGGGGGCAGCCTTGGGGAAGCCAAAGCACTGGAGCACATGCTCGCAGATGAGTCGTGATACAGTCGGTGTTCCAATCATGCCCGAACATGGAAGGGGAACGGCAGCGGTGCGGATAGCATGTGTACCTAGTCTCATGCACTCTGTTATCGCAGAGTTGATCTTCTGTTCGACATCAACGACTTGAGCGGCAACACAGAAGAGACGTACGCGTTCGTCGACGATGAGGTCGAGGGTTTGGGAGAGGAGTTCTCTAACTCCGGCATCATCATCTGAGGTTTGTCAGTAAAGATTATTTGACTTCAAGGCATTACATACTCTTTGATAGACAGCAAAAACCATCAGCTTTGTAGTGGTCAATCTGCGAGAGTTGGTTTCTCAACTCGGCGAATTGTTCCTCGGCTTTCTCGTTGGCTTTTGCCTCGGCTATCTTCTTGGCTTGCTTGTAATCATCCATCTTCTCCATTAGTTCGTCTAGATGGTCTTTGTAGCGTTGGGCTGTGAGTTTATCTTTCTTTGTCCCGACGACGAAAACGGGAACTTGGTGTGAGTATTGAGCGATAGTGGCGAATGTTCGCTTGTCGGCTTCTTCGATACGAGCGACGTCTGAGTCAACGCAGAACCTGGATATTGTCAGTTTGTGGCTCGAACAAAAACAGTTCAACCTACCAGATGACGTGAAGAGCCTCTGCAGGATCTTCTTGGTACGCCCTGTGCCTGAGAAACTTGGCAATCAAGTCCAACTCGGTATCACTACCTGCTTGCCAACCTCTTGAATCATGGATCAAAAGTCCCGGGTGCTTTGGAGACTCAAAAGCAACGTTAATATCGTGGACTCCTTGATCGTATGATTGCGACTCGTCGGTCATCTCGACACCAAAGACCTTGTTGATCAGAGTCGACTTTCCGACGCCTGTTTTTCCGCAAACCAGAATTCGAAAAGCCTTAACTCCACTTGCTTCGAGTTGCATGTCTTTGAGCCATGGAGCCAAGCCTTCTTCTTCTGCAACAAGGTGCGCATCTTGAAAGTCGGAAATTGGCTTCTTGAGAACCTTGAAGTTGTTTAGATCGTTGTGTCGGGGATATCTGTCCAGGATGCAGAATAATGAAGGGTGTATCATGTTCCCGTATGGTCCTAAAGTGCATTAGCGATGTCCAAGTTGTCAAGGTAGTCGCTGCTCCTTACCAACGTCACACCATCCTTTCAAAGTACCATCAGCCTCAAAGATCTTTCGGTTAGCAGGCCGTTTGAAACAGTCTGTGTCAGGTTTGATAGAATGCATCTCAACTCCTGCAGCCGACTTCTTTCCATGAGCGGTCTGAAGATCAAACATGCTGGTTCGAAGTCCGTTTGTATACTGAAGACGCCACTCAATCTCTTCTGATCCATCAAGCGATGGCAAACTCCCAGCATACTGAGGAAATACTAACAATATGGGGTTATGGCTATTGCTGGTGTTAGAATTTCCGGCTGTATTGAGCCTGAGCCCTGAGTAAATGCTCTCGAGAACCATCCACTGCAACGGGTACAGAGACAGACCATCGTGAGCTGTGCCGCCCAGCATGTCTTGGTGGGTTCCAAAGAACCATGCCTGGACAAGCGACCGATGTGTCATATCCGCATCTTCCGGAATAGTAAAAATCTCTGGTGTCTTGCTGGAGCGGTTCTCGTTGATGGCTAGTGCGTGTCGAACAACCTCGATTGAGGAGTTGAATGAGATGTCGTATGCCGTTTTTGAGCTGGAGCCAGTGGTGTCAAACAAACCAACAAACGGGATTCTTGGAGGTGCACCAGCTCCGCTCTTGATCTTTTGAAGAAGTTGGGGGCCCTTTTTGAAGTCATCATCGGCCTGGGCTTTGATAAGAGAAATAGTTGCTTCAAAGAGGTCGTCAAAGTCCTCGGGCTTAGGCAAGCCTAGTCGATGCACAATACCGGCGATAGCGCGAGCGATAAAGGCTCCGTGACCTGAGCCATATAGCCAGAGTTCATCTTGAGGTCCTTCCAGCGTGAGACAGATGTCCCTCACAATAGTCTTGATCAGAGCATCTGACTCGTCGCTTGTTGTCCTCGACCTGAAGCGATCGCTCAACTTTGTGATATTACTTGGTGCGACATAATATTTTGGTGTCTGAGCGATGGTATATCCGTTGGACTCGATCAGTCCATCATGCGTCAGTTCTTTGATCCTTGTGATTGTGGAAGGATTCGTCTCCTCTGTAACAATTAGTCACTGCTTATTGCGACAGTCAACCCACTACCAAGTACTCACTCTTCGCGTCGCGCGATTCACACCCATCGACCAAAACAACACATCGCTTGGTAGGTCTTTTTTCTGACATTTTTATATAGATGAGCGACCAAACACAGTATCAAAATCGAAAGCCAAAAAAGCTTAATCTTGGAGCAAGGGCAATTGCTTGTTTAAAAACAAGTGTCAGAAATGAGCAAGATGGGTGGGGGAAGCTGACATGATGATGGCGCTGCATCAGACCGTTTCAGGCGGTAAGCACGAAATACAGAAGAGGTAGAAGATAGCCCCCGAATACGCAAGGCTTTCTACTAGCCTTGAAGGAATCCCTTCTTGTGGGGTATCTAACCACTACTAAAGAATACGCTGTTGAGTTAATTAACCCTGTCAAGAGAGAAGAGTCCGTCGGGCCTGAACTGAACTAGGCGGTCTAAGCCTCTGTCGGCTGTGTACAGTGGTCGATCGCTACTATGAAGTACGGCTGAGCAAACGCTGTGCGACGTCCATGATGCCATGTTGCAGTGAGGATTGCCGGGTGGTTTTATGACAGGGGTTATTCCTGGATCGAATACCACACAGAGAAACGCCACATACGTCTGTTTGTAATTTCACTTCAACCACCGGATTCGCATTCTCTTTGCAGGCCCTAGCGCTTAGATAAATGCAAGCTCAGCACGTTGTGATACCACAGATGAAAAGCAGAAACAGGAATGGTCAAGATGATATGAGTTGATTCCGTTAACTTTGTCTCTTGTGGTCCAAGTAGTAAAATGTCTTCATTCCGATGCTCAGCACCAGTGACCCTTTTCCCATGACGCACAATAATTCTAATGTCAAAGCAGGAATACCATGACGGTCTAAATTAATAAATAACAAGAGAGATGAAAGAAAAGAAAAGAAATGTTGATACGACAAAGGTTGAAGACAAGACCCATACAACGGATCAAGGTGGGAAACGTGCTGGTACAGAAGCTGTAAGATGGTGGTTGCGATCATCGATCCAAAGCCTGGCTCTGGCACTGCAATACAGTTAGCATACGGTTTCTCAAACGACAAGTCTTGTGTTGGTCAACTTACCATTTCCCAATAGATACCATGCTTGTTGACAAGCTCAGTATGTGTCCCCTTCTCTACCACTTTACCGTCATCAAAGACAAAGATGACATCAGCATTCTGGATGGTTGACAACCTATGAGCTACTGAGATGACAGTCCTCCCGTTGCGAGCCTGGTCAATCGCAGCTGCAACCATCTTTTCGGATTCCGAGTCGAGAGCCGATGTCGCTTCATCCAAGAGCAAGAGCTTAGGATCTCGAATCAGAGCGCGCGCAATAGCAATCCGTTGCTTTTGGCCGCCCGACATTGACACGCCTCGCTGGCCGACGTCGGTGTTGTAGCCTTCAGGAAGAGAAACTATAAAGTCGTGGATGAAAGCGTCGCGACAGACTTGATGAATCTGGTCGTCGGACACAGAATCAGGATCAGAGATTCCAAAAAGGACGTTGTCGCGAACTGAGCCCCGGAACATGGCGGATTCTTGGGACACGAGCGAAATATTTTCTCGATACTCGAAGACGTTGCTGTCCTTGATGTCTTGACCTTCGCACAAGACAGCTCCGTTACCAGGTTGGACATCGTAAAAGCGCTCAAGAAGTGAGATAATTGTAGTTTTACCGCATCCAGATGCTCCGACAAAAGCAGCGTATTGACCCTTCTCAATCGTGAGGTTCAAATGGTCAAAGATGGGGGTGTCTCTGGTAGGGTATTTGAACGAGACATCCCGTAGCTCGATCTTGACACCTCCTTCAGTGTCTGTGATAGCATGCAGTTGTCCAGATGTGTTCTGGTGATCAGGATCTACAGACCGCTGCACATCCAAGATCCTGTTCGCTGAAGCCGTAACTTGTACGACACTGGGCGCAAGGGCGAGTCCCATACTACCAGCCTCGGAACCCTGCATCACAGCCATGAAACACACAAAGAAAGCCTCCATCGAGTACTCGCCACTGGCCAAGAGAGTGCCTCCATACCAGAGAAGCAACGCTTGGACACCAAGGCTGACACTGTCTGCGAAACCGAAGATTGCTGAAGTCCATTGAGCTTTGCGATTTGCCTTTTTGACGTGGCCATCCAAGAGCTCGCGATATCTGCCATTGATGGAGTCTTCCATGGTGAGGGAAGACACTGTACGGACTGCCTCAATCGCTTCGGTCGCAAATTGTGAGCTTTCCATAAAGACAGCCGAGTTCATCTTGTCAAAGTGGACTTCATGTTTGAGCTTCCAGCGACCCGCGGCTAGCATGACTGGTAGAGCTACAGACATGCAAATCAGGCCGAGCTTCCAACCGAAGGCGAGAGATATGGCCATGCAGCCGATGACATTGAACATGGCGGAGATCATGAGCGCAAGATTGACACCCAGAAGCTCTTCCAGCTGCTTCGCATCACCCGAAACCCTAGCACTTAATGTACCATGGGAATTTTCCTCCTGGTCAAAGAAAGCCATCTTCTGATAAAGCATATCGTTGAGATACTGCGCTTTGTAGACGGCACTGATATAATACTGTGTGCGAAGGCCGATCCAGCCCTCGCAGAAATACGAGAGTGCGACGCCTCCAGCGAGTGCGAGCCACATGAGACCCCAGAAGTTACTCTCCCGTTTGAGCTCGTCGCCCTGAGAAAGAAACACTCCAATAGCTTTAGCAAAGAGCCAGGCCTGGATCGGTGTTCCGGCAGCAACAGCCATGGAAGACAAAATGATACCCAGATAATTGGGCCATTTCCCACGTTGTTCACGGAGAAGTCGACCAAAGCTCTGGAAGAAACCTCGTGGCTTGGTGGAAGCATCGCCTTCATCTCCAGAAGATACTGAAACGTCCATCTTGGTAACCTCCAGCTCTGAGCTATGCTCAATCTTCTCGGCGTCGGGCAAAGCGGCAGTATCCTCCGCTTGATCAGCGACTCGAAGAGCCTGTGCTCCAACCAGGGCAGAGTACACGCCCGCCCTGGCGATGAGATCTGCGTGCGCGCCCTGCTCAACAACTTTTCCTTTCTGTAGAACAATGATGTTGTCTGCCTTCTTGATAGTAGAGAGGCGGTGAGCAATGGTGATAGTTGTGCGGCCTTGGGTAACTCTGTCGAGAGCGGCTTGGACGATCTTCTCACTTTTCGCATCAATCGCGCTGGTTGCTTCATCGAGAATGATGATGTGAGGTTGCTTAATGATACTTCTGGCGATCGCGAGACGTTGCTTTTGACCACCGGAGAGCTTCGCACCACCATCGCCGACGCGAGTGTCATAGCCCTGAACGTTTTGTTAGTGCTGGTGGTCTGAAGAACAGTTGGGGATGGCGACTTACATCGGGGAGCCGATTGATGAATTCGTCCGCATATGCTTCCTTGCATGCTTGGCTGACAAGCGCCCGCTTCTTTTCTTCGGGCTCGTCTTGCCATTTAGAGCCGATGAGGCCATGAGCGACGTTGTTAAAGATGGTGTCGTTGAAGAGAAAAGGCTCCTGCTGGACCAGTCCAATTTGCGATCGCCACCACTTGAGATCAAGATCCTCAATACTGTGACCCGAGATTGAGATTGTACCGGCCAGTTTGGCATTACCAGAAGCTTCAACCTCCCCTCCAGGCAAGACCTCCGGGCTGTCGTCGGCCTTTGGCTTTGGTGTTGCTTGGACAACTTGAGGGAGGATGTGATGTTCCTTCAGAGAGTACCAACGTTCTAGCAGCCCGACAATGGTGCTTTTACCAGAACCTGATGGTCCGACAATGGCCGTGTTTTGCCCAGAGCGGATGCAAAGGTTCAAAGCATCGAGAACACAAACACCGGGGCGGCTTGGGTACTCAAAGGTAACGCCGTCAAAAACAATGTCACATGATGTGATGTCTGGCTTGAGAGAGCCTGAAGTAGGTAGCGGGGCGTCAATAACAGTGAAAAACTCACAGGCCGCGACCATGGCCTTACTGATGGCCATGAGAGGTGTCGCGATACGCTCCAGTGAGGTAATGATCAACATGACTGACATGAGTACAATGATGATGACTCCAGGGTTGTCAATCGCGCCGTCAATGTAGCGTTTGGTGCCATACCAGAAGGACAGACCGAATGCGCCAAACACACCAAAGAACTGTTGCCCATTAGTATCGCAGGTGTCAATGGGGAGGAGAGGACTTACAATAAAGGCAAGATGCAGGCCAGTGAAGGGCGCGATCTTCTGGCCTTCCACCATAGCCTTTCGGACCCATTCCTGATATCGAGACATAACACGAGACTGGGCGCCACAGGCTGTGACAAGACGGATGCCCTTCAATGCTTCGCTCGCAATAGCTGTACCTTGAGCATCTGCAGTTCCGGTCGCAGTCTGGCCCTTGACCAGTATCGGCATCGTGATTGACATGGCAGTGGCCATGTACAGTATCAAGGAAGCCGTGACCAGAGTGATGTCCCAACTCCAAACGAAGGCGACGATGATTGAGGCCCAAATTGTACCGTTATACTCCAAGAAGGTGCCCAAGCGCTCTGAGATGCCAACTTGGAGGGTGTTTGACGTGGAGGTGATGGCGGTCGCTGGTGCACCAGCTGGCATCGAGTCGATAACATGGATGGACTGGGAGAACAGGGATTGGAGGTAATGAAGACGGATAGCAGATGACAGGCGGATACCAATCATGCGAAAGCAGTACTTATTGATGGAGTTAAGACCCCAGCGACCGATAAAGAGGCCCACGATGTAAAGTACTTGTCTGTCTAAGATGTCTCGAAACCCATCACTGGAGTTTTCAGTGCTAGATTTGGCAAAGTCCGTGAACTGATTGACGAGTTGACCAAAGATGATGTTCATCAGAGGCATGGTGATTCCAGCGCCGATGGAAGCAACTGAAGCCAGGGCATAGATGAAAAAGTCCCATTTTGTAGCGTAGTTGAACACTCGAAGGTAGTCGGAGACTTGGGGGGTTCTTTGCGGTCGCTCGTTATTTTCGGTTACAGAAGGGTGCTTCTTTTGTTCTTCGCGGTTGTCATTATGGTTCGTATCGGCAGTCATTTGGGAGGCATAAAAGTGTTATTGTAGCCTGGCTTGAAACGATGTTAGTAACTAATTTTACTCTTGAACAGAACAAGAATGAAAGAGCGTGTTACTTGTGTGGTTGTTGACCTTGAGTGAGGAGGTAGGAATAAGCAGCTATACAGACAAACTGTAGAGAGACAGGCGTAACAAAGGAAAGGTTCACTACAAAAGCAGCAATAAATCGTAGATAAAAACAGGCGCAAATTAAAGAGCTGTATATAGTAAGTGAGGAAAAGAAAAGATGATAGCCAAAGCTCGAGGCTTTAAAGCCGTCTTATAATATCACATCTTGACTTATTCTCTTGATCCTGCGCACGGCTCGTAACGACGATTACCGCTTTTGGCTGTTTACGAGATCCACTTTTGTCGCATCTTTCAGAGTGGAGCCCTTGATTTATCCCAGCGTCCAATAGCAGAACCTCATCCGACACTGTCAGGAACCTCGAGATGAGACTGCTGATATGCGCACTTCATCCGTCAGCCGCACCATCTCGGCTACCAAATCAACTCGGTCGCCTCCTTCACCCCATCAGTTCCGGCCAGAGCATTATCACATCCCCCATCAAAGGCTTTCCAGCTGCCGAGAGAGGCCTTCTGTGCCACTGAACCGCATCGAGATCGCCCTTCACTTCAGCAGTCTCTTCCACTAACCCCCATTCCCCATTCACTGGGTCTTTGTCCAAGAAGCAAAACACAATGTGTTGGCCGCCTTCTTCAAACAAATACTCTCGGCGTAAGAGACGACGCCACTGCTCCAGAGGTGTGCCGTCAGAAGTATTGATGCGCTCCACGCTTCTGTTCTTGAGAGCCAACACGTACAGAGAACGCGCATTCCATATGCCGTCTTGCCCATGGTAGTCTTTCAGCATCCTCGTGGCTTCGTCCCGTAGTAAAGCATCGCGGCAGAACATTGAGATGAGGAACAGGTGTGAGGCTAGGCTGCACTGCAGAGACAGGTGATGCGCCGGGCTCTTCAATCCTTGCTTTGCTGTGCGTAGACTTATATCTGCCAGAGATATATATTCGCGAAACAATGGCGTCTTGGCTTGAACTGGCGTAGGGTCGTGGAAGTGTGTGAGATCCTCAAAGGTACAAGTACCCAGATAGTGTAGACGCAGATGAATAGCCCTCATGTATTCAACTGATCCAGGGTCAGACATTATGGCGCGGTCGAACAATGGCATAAAAGCAGCCTCCAGAGCTTTGAGTTCTTTCGTAGAAGCTTCGCATATCTCTTGAATGCGAGGGTCAGCCATGATTTGCTCCCATAATTCCAAAATCATGCCGGGGTCAGTCGAGGTCAAGGCACCAGACTTGCTCACTGCTTCCATCAAAAGAGGGGCCACGGCAAGTTTTGCGTTGCGACCTGTCATCCAGTATCTTTCAAAGTCATCTAGGCTGTCAAGCACGGGCGGGAGCTTGTCGATGGGACGATAAGATCGAGGCAAGTTGCCAATAAGTCTCATGAAGGAATCGACTGTCTCCCGTTTGGCTCGTAAGCCTCTTGCAAAGTTGGGCACTGTCGGACTGTGCCCAACACTTCCTTGCAGAATTAATCGAGTTTGAGGCAGTAAGTGAGTGAAGATGTCTGCCACCACTGCAATGAGAGGCTTCGGGTTTGGGGCGACGGATGTCATCAGTCGTGAATCCGGGTCTGTCACCAAGGCGAGTAGCATTGCCAAGCCATGGTTGATGTGGTCCAAGGCAGCTTTCCTGTTACCGCGCAGCGTCTCAAAACAGAGGAAAAGGATTGAAAGAAACACTGCATCTTGCATACAGGGTTGTTGACTCTGCAACTTTAACGCATGACAATAATGAGCAACAGCGTTCCGATAGTCTGGGTCGTTCTGTGCAATTTCACTTCCAATATTTGTCGATGATCCAAGTGGCTCATGATGATATTTGGTAAGCCACCTGCTCAAGGCTCCTATAGCGATAGCAGCGTGCCGTACAACGTCGTTTGTGCGAGCGACCTGTGGTAACGTCACAGCCCACAGATCATTGTTGAAACCAGCAGCGATCCATGGACTCTGGACAACTCTAATGAATTCATCAAAGTAAATCACATTGTCAGCGTCTCTAAAGTCCAGCCAGTCGTGGACGAGATGCAGCTGCGCTTTTAGAGGTGCGGCGCAAGTAATTTGTTTCGAGTCCCATCTGATTTGAGGAGGCGATGGATTTCTCTTGTTGGTCAGGATGGCATAGCCTTCACATTTTCGCCGATTTCTAGTACAATTTCCGCAATGAGGTTTTGCTTCATCGCATTTGACATGACGCTTCTTGCAAGTGATGCAGCCTGTTCGGACCTTGCTTGTACTTGTACGAGGAATCTTTGGCTTGCTTAGACTGGATGTCGTCAGTTTTAAATCCATTGACCAATAGAATGGAAAATGTTACGTGGCTGGCTCTTGAGTATGCATAAGCAAAAAGTCTGATTTCGTGTCCATGTTGTTTTCATGCGTCTTGGTGTTAGTGGTCAGCCAGATGTTTAGGGAGTAAGATGGACATGAACTGAATGGGGTCTAATTGCATATTTTTGGCACTGGTTAGGAGCAAGCCAAGTCTCAGACCAAGCCCATCTCGTTCAGCATTCTTTAAAAAGCACAGATTATAGTATCCCATTCTCAAAGACGCTACCAGTTTATACGCAATTCATCCAATAATTCCCTGCATGATATCAAATAGCTGACTGAGCTTCTTTTCGTCAATTTCCAAGTAACATAGACCCACGAGTTCGCAATTGCCTCCAAGGCTCTGTGGTAATAGTTGGTGACATTCCTTGGTTGGGAGTCACCCTATACCATCCACATCCAACTCCTATAGCGCACATTTGGGAAGCTGCCATGTCTATGGGCGATTTGTCAGATTTATGATGAATTTGACAGTGTCAGAGGCGTGTATTATAGTTTGGGACTTTTGCAATAATCCACAGTCTCGCCATCACTTTTGCGCCTCGACAACTGTCCTTTTAAATTGTGGTTGGGATGTTTAGTGACGGAGCTGTTATTCCTAACCTCAACACGATTAAATTTGCTATCACTGTCACATGCTTCGATCCTTCCGATCGACTTCCTTAGACTGCATCATGTGGAACCATATTTTACACAGAATTATTTGTCGCCGAACAATAGGCAAAAGGACCATCTGGTGGAAAGACAATTCGGTTCAATTGTGATGGCTGAAGATAAGAAGTACTTTTTGTCTCGCCACCATAAGCCCAGTTTTGAAGTATCCATTAGCAGGTCCAGGTCTCACAGGGGACCCATAACTTCTTACGAGATATTGACATCTATTGGCAGACACGCACGACACTCTCAAAGGGGGCGGTGCCAGTCCGAGTGCGTGCTGCGGTGAGTTGGGGATGGAGGGTTTGATGAACTGGGGCAGTGTTGATAAATGACCCGATGGGAGAGACACATTGATGAGTGAAAGATGTGTTCGGCAATAGCCTAATCTGGTGGACCGATCCATCCATCGAGTCAGTTGTTGACAAAGAGACGGACATATGACGAAATCACTACTGGCGCTGTTGCAGTGAAGCGAGATGATCATTATTTGCTTCAATGCTAGGCTCTAAGAGACTATCCCAGCTAACTGATCAAAGTCGATATCTGTATCACTCTTTTCTATTCTTGTTGAGGAAACAGTATAAGGCTGAATCAACAGACCTAGTTAATCATCAGAGCTGGGCGTATTCTAGACTCGGGCTGTTTCTTGGGTACCCCTCTTTGGCGTCGCTGAGCCCCTGGAAGTATGACCGACAGCTCCCCCCAATCATGGTCTGTCGCGGCCCGCCATAGCGGATCCAGACCCCTGAATGACCTGGAGACAGGAAACGAGGCTTCCAAATCCTCCAATCTACTGTACCCCGCCAGCCTCTACTAAAGTGCCTGGAAGCCCCAAATTGATCTTCAATGCCGTCCGGGCAATGGAAATAACGTAAAATAGGGCATGACAGCGCCTCTTTTTCCAACTAAAAAAGTGTAATTCCATGGATACATATAGCTTACGTGGGCCCTGTTTCTAGTTTCATCTCTATGGAATTGTCATAGAACTTCTTTCCCTCTAATCCTTTCAACCTCTTGGCATTATTGCTTATGCCAAAGCTTGTTTTTACGAGAACAGAGCCGAACCGAATAAACCCCTGAACTGTCTGTCATGTTTCGCACTGGTTTGCGACCGTCAACAGGGTAATTTTCTTCATCGCAGCTCCGGGCCTTTGTGCCAAAGGAAGCCCGGCTTGCCTTCTCTTCTCTTCTACGTTACACCTTTTAATTCACCATGATCATACCCGCGCCTGCCAAGGCCGTGGCGCGCTGCCTCTCCTCCGCCGTCCTACGCTTCGCCAACCGTCGATTCTTCTTCACCTTCACAGCCTTGGCCGTGTGGAGTGCCAAGATCATTCACATCCATGATCACCACACAGCTGTTCATCCCATCTTCCTTCGAGAATGGGGCTACTCCTTCGTCGCACAGGACATCGCCGTCCTCACCTTCATCCGACTACTTCTCGACTACTGGGTCACCGGCCTACCCTTCCTCCTACGCGTCCTAATAACCATCTGCAATGGCCTATTCATGTTCTACAATGCTGCCTTCAGCATCATCTTCGTCTCCTTCTACCTCGCCGCCGGCTCCGAAATCCATCTCCGAAACGTCTCCCTCCCCACCGATCCCTCGTCGCGAGCCCTAATACTCTCGGGAAGTCTGTCGTTTGTCATGGTTCTTTGCGCAACCTTTGTCTCGTCATGGCTATTCCAGAACATCTGCTATACTATGTATGGATACTTTGCCGACGTCGTCAATTGGCCCTTTGCTACGACATGGCACCTGTTCCGTCGATATGTCCTGCGCAAGCGCAATTACTCCCAGGTGCCTCAGATCGACATTGAGGAACAAGGCAAACGTACCAGCGACGACTTCGACGACATAATCGACTTCGATGCCGAAATACGACGGACGGTGCCGCGCTTTGCTTGCAAGGTGGTTACCAACATGATCATCTACACAATAGTTGCCGGCATTGTCCTTATGCTCATCTACGCATCGTACGAACGGCCCATAGACCGATCCCTCATCTTCCTTTCGTGGACGCCTGCATTGATGCCCTTCGTTGATCTTTCCGCCTCGTCGCCCGTGCTACAAAACTTACCCCAGATACGAAACGTTGGTATCCACCGGTCATGGGACAAAAAGTCAGCTCTCAGCATACCGCCAAACATGGAATGGCTGCCTGAGGATACAAAGCTATCTGGCTTCGAGGACTGGTATGATGGCAAAGACCATTACAATGCAGCCGCCGATCCCCTAAGAATCTCGAACCTCGACCAAAATATCATTTCCGAACTACGAAACAAGCTAAAGGATGTCCCCGTCCGACACGTACTCTTGTTCTTCCTCGAAAGCACCCGCAACGATGTCTTCCCTCTCAAGAAGGACAGTATGGTGTATGACAGGTTAGTCGAAAGCTATGGTGAGGATGGCCTTCCGCCGGACGCCATGCGTCGACTCGCGACTCTGACCCCGACTGCAAACTTCATCACCGGCGATTACGATGACGGCTTCGGCCACCTCAAGTCGGACCAAGTAAAGCGCGGCGGCGTGCGTTTCACCAAGGCCCACACTACAGCGACATATACACTCAAGAGTTTAGAAGGCACACTTTGTGGTATTGCACCACTCCTGGCAGACTTCAATCTTGATTATCAACACCACATATACCAACCGTGTCTGCCACATATCTTCAACGCCATGAACCAGGTGAGCGCTTCCCACGGTGACGAATCGCATGCCTACAATGGGTCTCATTGGCAGTCCTACTTCTATCAGGCCTCCACGATGAAGTTTGACAAGCAGTACGAAATGATGGCTAGCATCGGATTTCCTGACGAAAACATCATCAACCGAGAGTATCTGCAATCGGACAATGCGACACATGGTCGCGTCACACTGCCCAACATCAATGCCTTTGCTTTCGAGGAGGATCCCCTTGAAGATTATATCCGCGATGCTTTTGTTTCGGCAAAGGAGAAGAACGAGCGCGTGTTCCTCTCGCACATCACCAGCACGAGCCATCACGCCTTCAAAATGCCCGAGAAGGAGGAGTACATCCCAGTCGCGAACGGTCTCGACATGCTATCGCATTACATCAATACTGAGGGTTACGACGACAAGTGGCTGCGCAAGGTTCTCAATCTGCTGGATGAGCAAGGCGTTGCCAACGAGACCTTGATGGTATTTGTTGGCGACCACGGTCTTTCGATGCCCGAAAATGGCATCGTTTCCCCGTATTACAACCCAAATATTGGTGTTGACCATGTTCCCTTGGTGCTTTCGCATCCATTGCTGCCTGCCTTTGACATCCACGATGCGGTGCACTCGTCGCAGATCTTACCCACGATCCTTGATATCCTCGTCGAGACGGGCTCTTTGAACAACGGTAGCCAGCAGGTTGCCTCTGATCTGATGCGCAACTACGAGGGACAGTCCCTCATTCGCCCGCAGATAAACCAGAACGAAACAACCGGTCAGGGTAATTGGCAATTCACAGTTGTCAATCCTGGTCGCGCTATGATAACTGCCCGCGACGCCCGGCACCCCGAACGTCACCTCGTTGTACCTCTAATCGATAACGTTGAATGGCGCTTCACTAATCTCACCTACGATCCACGCGAAGAGTACTCGATCCAAGGCTTTGAGTTTGGATCCTTCCTCGATAGTATCGGACATGAGCTTGACAGAATGCATGCTTTGTCAATTGAGGAGATTCACGCAGTCGAAAACTGGGTGCAAGAAGGAGCTTCTATAGCTCGTTGGTGGGTGGAGGAGAACAGTAAGCGATGGCGATTTGGGCCATACGCGGAATTCAAGCTCAAGGAGAAGCTTCCCTTGACGCCTCCTTAATGTCGTTGACTTGTACATCATTGTTTGGCGTTGGATGGTTGGTTTTGCCTTTATTTTTGGCGTTTAGGAAAGAATGGACTGGGTACCTACAAGATAGATGGCATTGCTAGAGGCATTTATATAGCATATCACAATCTACCCGATATCTTCTCTTGAACACGATATTGCCTGGTTGATGTAACAGCACATCATGATGAACTGTGACCGGTGCTCTTCCATCCTATAACCATTTCACAAACAGTTCGACAGGTACTTGTGCTCTTACCAATCTCCCATGAATTTGGGATAGCTTGGGACTTTGACCTCTCGGTGAGGATAGACCCCTCCAGACTGTTGTTGCATACCCTCCCACTTTGTCTTGTTCAATTCTCTCTTGCGTTCCTCGTCGGACATTTCTTTCTTAGACTCTTCATTGCTCTTCTCCAAGTCATTCTCCTTGACTTGATCATCCGATGGTTGGCTTTCTTTTTCATTCACGAATTCCCAGTCATCATCCTTTTCGACTTGCGAAGCTGTGACGATTAGCTCTGCTGATCAAAAAGGTAGAGGACATACCTGTCGTGATGGGTCGCTCCCCAGCGCCTGTAGGCTTCTCGGTACTGGCGTTTGATGACATTTTGTATTGTTTGAGTGTCTGGGATTTGGGGGTGATATAATAATGTTGTTATTGTGGTGGTTTGAAAAGTGAAGAAGAATGTGAGCTTTTAGGTAGCTAACGTATCTTGCCTGCCTGCCTGAGTGGCGATGTTGAGGCATTCCCTGCTTATTGATCTCGTGACCAGCAAACACCAGGCAATTTATTCGGTCGCACTTAGTTTTAACCTGTTGTCAAATGTCTATAGTATCACTTTTCATTCAAATAATTTGCCTTTTCCTAAAATTGTAGATTTGCGACCGTGGCTTTATTGTGAGCGTTGGTGGCAGATGCTCAAGGACATCCGAAATGGGGACACTACACAACCTCTTCCACTTGACTGCTGGCAATAAAAATTAAATGCAATTGAAGCGAAGATAGCATCGAGTTTTACTTAAGGTCTAGCAAAGATCCAGAGCCTCTCTTTCCATTACCATCTGACTCCCTTCCACCTCGCGAAGCAGCAGCTTCGTATATACTTGCAATCTCGCTCTGCCACTTCTCAACATCCGGCCTAATGAAGCGACGATCATACGTGATCAAACCGTTGACCTCTCCCTCAACGTCGCTGGTTTGTGTATACACAGCACCACTGCATGCGAAACGTTCAGTCTGCTCACGGATGTCTCGAAACAAGACACCGGATCGATAGTTATATGATTCAAGGTCTTTGTTGATCTCGTATGTCTCGGGGATACTGTCGATTGCTTGCTTGACGTTCCAAAGACTGTTATAGAGGTTAGAGAAGTGCTACTGCGGAAGAATGAAGAAGTACTTACTGTTCAATCGAGACGTTGTGGCCGATACCGCCGTATTCACCAGCGATGCCAATACGTTCAGGATCGTATGGCGTCTTGGGTCGGGAGTAGAAAGGTGTACCACATTGAGGCGCGGCGTAGTTGTGATTGTCCTGGGAAAGGTCAGTAGTGTTCTTTGCTTCTGGGTGATTCACTCACATGGAAATCGCCATAACCATGGTCATCCCATCCACTGACAGAGTTGATGAGTCGCGACTTGTCGAGCTTGCGAACAAGTTGTGTAAGGTCACCCTCGGGCGAACCATCCCGCTGGCCCCATGCTTCGTTGTAGATGACCTATTGGCGTTAGTATACTGCCCAAATATTGCGATTGATCGGGTATCTTACCCATGTTGTAATGGAGGGATAGCTCTTGTGCTGGTTGACTAGAATCTCGAGCTGTCGCTGGAACTCGGCTTGCTCTGCATCATTCGGTTTGCGACCGCCTGCTGGTAGACTTGGCATGTCTTGAATGACTAGAAGACCGAGCTCGTCGCAGGCTTGGTAGAAAAGATGAGGCTCATATTTGATCTGGCACAGTCAGTGGAAATTCCAAGGTTGAATCGTAAGGAAACTTACATGCTTCCTCACCATGTTGAAGCCAAACTTCTTCAACAACTTCAAGTCAGAGATCATGGCCTCTCTGTTGGGCGGCGTATACAAGCCATCCGGCCAAAACCCTTGATCGAGAGTACCGAATTGGAACACAAACTCTCCATTGAGTAACGGTCGTGTGACATTTTCTACTTTGCCTTTGGATATTGTTCGGAAGCCTGTGTAACTGTGCGCTTTATCCCCGCTCTTGAGTGTCACGGTCAGGTTGTAGAGAGTGGGTGAGTCGGGCCACCACAGCTTGGGTGACCTTGCTGTGAAACTGAACTCCTCGTCTGTGGTGCCATCGTGAGAGGCGAGGTTTGTACCGTCTTGTCCTTCGATGGTGACTTTAACGGGCTTGCTTGACTTCCCTGATGTGTGGACTGTGACCGCAACTGAGAGAGTGTTAGTATCATGTACTGTTGGGTGATCAGGGAGTTACTCACCTTTGCCATCTGCGCCAGCTGCTACATCGAGTTCAGTGATGTAATTATCTTTGGGAACAGCTTCGAGCCAGACTTGCTGCCAGATACCAGAACAAGAGCGGTAGAAGATGTGACTTGGACGTAGAGTCTGTTTGCCAATGGGAATGACCTGACTGTCCGTCGGGTCGCTCACAAATACGAGCCTGCATGTGCATTAGAGGACTACCGAAGAGGATAGACTTATGAGATGACTTACAATTCATTGGACTCCCCAAGCTTGACATCGTCGGTAACGTCAATGGTGAACCTGTCGTACCCACCGATATGGTTGGTCTTCTCTTTGCCATTCACAAAAACAGTCGAGTTGTAGTCCACAGCCTCAAAATGAAGCAAAACGGACTGGTCTTTCCAGTCATCTGGCACTTCAAATGATCGCTGGTACCAGAATTCTCGTTGATCAAGAATTTGTAGTCCCGATAAACCGCTCTCGATACAAGCTGGAACCAGGACTTCACGATCTAGAGGCCCTTCTGGAGGATTGGACAATTTGCCATCGCCTTTCCAAGTCCAGATACCGTTGAGACTCTTCCAAGCCTCGCGCTTGAGGAGTGGTCGTGGATGCTCAGGCCATGGGTTAGTGCCAACACTATAAGTCCAGTCTGTGTCAAGGGGAGGTGTCTGGACCTCGTACTTTGTCTGCGCAGAGACGAGGGACAGTGAACAAAGCCCCGCAAAGGAGACGGCAATCTTTGACCAAAGCATGATTGCAGATGAGAGCTACACAATGATCAAAGGAATACCGAATGAGCCCTTTTGTACTGCCGTGAGTGTTTCCTTCCCCGCATACCAGACCAGCATCTTAATACAGAGCTTAACCTTATGACGTTCACCAGGTCATCTCCTCGTGATATTTACAGCACAACATGCCCCGCACCACTGTAGATCATTGCATTAAAGTGCCCCAATGCATGAGAAACCCCTGTAATTTGGGGCACATAGAGACAAAAATCCCCCGAAGGATGAGGCTTTGCAGAAGACCAGCAACATTAGCTTTGCCGATGTTGTATCCGAAACTCCTTTGAGCGGGCATGTAATGGTCTGATCACAATATTTTAAGTCTATTAATCACACATGCATTGCATTGCTGTTAGGTCCAAAAGATGCTCGTGTAAAGTGTCGTATTTAATCTCATAACAAATGCTTACTGCTAACTACCAGAGTTATCACTCCCAAAAAAAAGTCACATCGTAAAACCATGTCTTGCCCTGTATTCCCAAATCATGCCCCAATCGCAATCCTTTAGTCGAAATTGCTCTCTTGGAATGTGCTTCGAAGAGGCATGTCGTTGTCAAAGCTGCCAGACTCTTTCTTCATGTGCCTGTCGAAGCTCTGTGTCGACATCTGCACCTTCTCGAACCAAGTTCTGTCCAGAACAGGTGCCGCAGCAGGGCTCTGACCGCGAGAGATGGCAATCTCAGTCTGCGTCGCGTAGTTGTGAATCGCCAGACTGGAAGCAATCTGGAAAGCGCTTCGGATCTGTCGGCCGTTCCAGCAGCCAGTGGACCTAGCAAGCTCCTCGTAGTGCTTGGAAGCAAACTCGATGATCTCGTTCTCCTTGATCACCAGCGCGGGCTCGCCTGTCATGCGGCTTCGCTCGGCCTCAATCTGCTTGAGCTTACCGATGTTGAGGCGGAAGATGTCGCGGGTCTGGGTCTTGTCCAGAGGAGGGTAGTAGAGAGACAGATGGATACGAGACTTGAAGGCCTCGTCGATGGTGCCGACTCGGTTAGTGGTAAGGAAAAGAAGACCGTTGTAGTACTCAAGAACTCGGAGGAAGACCGAGACAAGAGCGTTACGCTTCATGTCCTGCTTGGATCGCTGGGTCAGGAACACATCGGCCTCGTCAAGCAGAAGGACACAGTCCCAGAGATGCGCAAGACGGAAGACGTTCTTGAGAGCGCTCTCAACGGCATGAGGGGTGAGACCGAGATCACCGCAAGTAATGACAAACAGAGGCTTACGGTTCTCCATGGCGACAGCCTCTGCTGTAGCAGTCTTACCAACACCAGGAACACCGTGAAGAAGGACCACGAGACCTCGGCCCTTTCCTTGGATCAGATCCTGGCTAGGCCCCTCAGTGGCAACATCTGCATACTTGCGCTCAAGAACCTTTCTCTGGAAATGAGACATGACCAGACCGCGGACAACATCCTTGTAGTCGCTCTGGATGCGGAGGTTCTCAAAGACACCGGGCTCACGTCGCACGGGCTTGAGAAGGTTGAGGTCGATGGGCAGGAAGCGACGCTCGCGCAGGGCGTATGCAAACATACGCTTGGGGAGAAGGATGAGGTCCTCGTCGCGGAGCTCAAGAGCCTTGGGGTTGGTCTCAAAGGTTCGGCTTCCCTTAACACGAGCTCGAAGGAAAGCGTCGACAGCGAGGTTGTCCCTGCGCTGTCGGGCCTCGACGCCATCGGCGTTCTGGATGATCTCGTTCTGCGAGTAAGCCATGGTGTGGCGTGTGCCGTTGAACCAGTGCTGGATGGGCATCTCGTCATCCTTGATCTCGCATCGAGAAGACTTGTTGATGGTGAGTCTGTGGAAGCGAGGTCGCCAGTCTGGCATCTTCTGATACGCCTCTGTGAGATCAACAATAACATCACTCTCCACAAACTCAGGATGGCGCATCTTCTCATAACTTTCGTTGTCTAGGATCTCATTCTCGGGGTCGGTGCCCTGGGAAGGAGGGTTCCTGGTCAGTGTCCATGCACTGTACTGCTGGTGGCGGTCATCGATGTAGTTCACAAACTGTCGGCCTTGGTCCTTCAGAGTCTGAAGTAGTTGCTTGTGGTCATGTCGGTAGCGGATGGGGAAGATCTCGAGGGACTCGATAGATCGCTCTCCAACGAAGGACTCAATCTCAAAGGTGCGGCGCACGGCGCCAAAGTTGTTTCCGTCGTGATCGATGTAGTAAGCAGAGATCTTGAACTTGGAGTTCTCATCGATCTGCTGCTCATCGGCGAAGAAGTCCCAACCAGATGTGGGATAAGAGGTCTCGGGCTCTGGGCTGCGGGTCCTGTACACGCGCCATACCTCGTGGTATCGACCGCCGGTCTCGCCAGAGGCAGGCATGTAGATGAGATCGCCGTTGCGGAAGAGGGCCCAGAGATCGTCAAACTTGACACGGTCGACGGTTGAGTCATCGAAGCGGTTGTAGAGAGGAAGGACTTCCTTGTCAATGAAGTCGACGTAGCAGCGCATGTCGCGGAGTGCCTCGGGGCTGTCCATGAGATTGTCGTAGTCCTCATCCTCGTTGGAGTCAACAGATAGGAGAGACTCTGTCTCATCCTTGTCATCCGCATCGCCCTCAGCTCCGTCGGCCTTGATGTCCTTGACGTCAATCACCTCAGGCTCGACCTCGGGGACATCAAGCTCGACCGCCTCGGAGCTTTCGCTCGCAAGATCCTCAAAGTCGGCCCACTTGTCCTCAAGGGTGTTGAGGATCTCCTTCATCTTGGGCTGGAAGTGAACGAGGGCCTTGAAGGGGCGCATAAAGGTTCGAGGAGCAGATCGCTTCTCTGTGTCGTTCATGAGAGCGGTCAAGTGACCGAGGATAGGCTGTGACTGGATACGGATACGCTGGATGTCGGCATCAGAAGCAGGGACAGCATCGCCCTTCTTCTCGCGCTTGGCCCTCTCGTATGCATCGGTCTTCTTCTTCTGAGGACCCTCGAGGAGTCCAAGGCTAGGGTAGTTGAGCCAGTTCATACGGAGACGGGCCATCTCCTCACGTCTTCGAAGACCATGCTCGCGACGAATCTGAGCCTGGGTACCAGACCCCGACATGAGAACATCGACAGCATAGTCGGGTTGGTCGATGTCCTGGTATCTGTTCTTGAAGTTGTCAAAGTTGACCTTTCGGACTTCAGGAATCTTGGGTCGCCACTTGGAGGCAGTTCGGCGCTGGTCGGAAAGGATACGCTCTCGTCGCTCTGCTTCTCTCTTGAGGGCCATGTATTCTGCATCGCTCTCCTTTTGATTGCGTGCATTGTTGTTGTCACGGCGGGCACGTCTGGCCTTTGTTATTTGTGCAGTGCGCGCCATTGTTGATGATGTGATGGGGGGTTGATGGTGGGAAGATGATGATTTGAACTGTGATTATTGTTTGGAGATGTGCTACTTATACTACATTGACTATAAATCACTGCCTGATAATAATGAGGCCCTCTCTCGATTCCTTTGGTCTATCATCGTGAATCCTGCCAAGCGTCTTTGCCGGGCTGAGTCACTCGCCTTGCAATGCGAGCTTAGTGCTCTACGGTGAGGAGATCCATTCCTAGGGCAGTGAGAGCCTGGAAAATAGGCAGCAGTGGCATAGCCTGCCTAGCGAGCGGCCGCGCTAATGCTCAATGCCGAGCGCCAGCTCAATCTCACATCAGCGCTCAACTTAGACGAACCAATTGACCCTCGTCAAGATGGAGATTGTTTCAGATACGCAAAGCTAAAGATGCATTGCAGGTGCATTCGACAAGGCAGCAGTTGTGCTATTGCTTAGCTATTCTAGACTCGAGTCCTACACTGCTGGCTTGGGACTTTGGTTCACTTGGTATCTATGCATCGGCGATTACTGCTTCGGGTCATGCGCAATGACTCGTCATGAACCTCTTGATTATATCGCATAGGGATCCTGTCATATATCTAGTTTGCAGTGGGGAATATCTAGTTTGTAGTGGGAAAGTTGCCCAATCGACCTCCATCAACCACTATAACTGCGCCATTGCAATATCCACCTGCTCTCGAAGCGAGATACAGAAACGTCCCCGACATGTCCTTCTCGTCTCCCATTCTTCGAATTGGCGCAACTGATGTCGGAATCGCACCAGGTTGTCCTGATTCGTCAGAGTACATCTTGACAATTGGCTCCGACATTTCACTGGGGAATACTAGACAGAACATGTCAGAACAGGGTACTCTCTAGGCCAGGGGATATTGTAACTTACAGCCTGGGCAGATACAATTGGCACTATCACCATTAGCTTGATAAACTCATCATTGCGACAACATACTTACCGAATGTTCCACTGAGGTAAAGCAACTGCAAGCTGCTTTGCGGCAAGAACAGCACCCGCTTTGGACTGTCCATAAGCCCAACCACCAGGAGCCTTCTTGTTAAAGGCAGCAATAGAGCTGGTAACGATGATCTGCGATGTCTGTTCAACATTGGTCTTTTCGTTACCCTTCTTCAACAGCCCGAGGAAAGCCATGCTGGTGTACCAAACCGAAGCAGTGTTGATGGCAAACGTGTTGACGTAAGCATCAAAGTCAGTATCGAGGTTGGACTGTGCCCATTCCTCCAAGGTCGTTTCGGGAGTAATAGGCTTGACCTGGGGTCCTCCAATGCCAGAGTTGCAGACCAAGAGGTTGATATATCCAACATCCTTTTCGATTTGTGACACAGCATTCTGAAGGTCATCCTTGGAGGTAACGTCGCACTGAACCCCAATGACCCTGTCGCCCAATGAGCTGGCTACCTGGTCCAGCTTTTCCTTCCTTCTACCGGCGATGTATACCTTGGAAGCACCATTCTGGAGCAGAGCCTTGACGAACATGAGGCCAATGCCTAGGAAGTTGTCAGTGATCGCTGGATGTTCCCGTGCTGCGATTGACTAACCAGTAGCACCGCCTGTCACGACCGCAACAACGCCATCGACGTTGAAGAGGGAACCAGCATTGAGTTCTGAAGCCATGATTTCCAAGTTGAATTATCCGGTGACAGACTTTAAGGAAGTGATATGGGTTGAGGCAATTCACAATCTGTTTCTGTATCTGCTTATAAACTGCCCCGCTCGTGACTCAATCTAGCTGTCATCTCGCAATTGACAAATCCAGTCGGCTCGGCTCGGCAAATACTCCACTAATGCATCTTTCTTCCATCGAACGCGCCCTTTGACTACTCCGATATCAGGAGAAGACCATTTCCATGGATAATCAGAGGATCAGGTTTATTTTGAATACGTTTACTATGATGTTAGCGTTTTTTATCGACTGAGCCTATTATAACTCTTTATCCATTGGACCAGATGGGCTGAAATGGCTTGCATGAATCTGCCTTGGCTTGAGACAAGGCAGATAGAGAAGAATATTATATTGTTCAACGGCGTCCCATGTCATCTTGATAGGAAGAATTGCACTACGAAGCTCACCTTCGGGCCATAGTTATCATCAATTTTTTATCATACACGTCTATGTGTGATCCCTACCTCAAGAACTATCCTAAAACTTGATGTTTACATCATCATCATGTCACAAGACGCAGCAACCCATCTTGCAAACATAGCAAAAGCAAACGGAATTCCAATCCCTTCAACTTCCCGAAAAGAAACAGAGGTTGATTCGTTTGCCCTGTTCGAAAAGGTGTTGCAGAGACCTACCGGCGCAGATCTAGTTGCCAACACAGAACGACTTTCAGTTTTGGCAAAAGATTTCCGCCGCCAGCAACAGTCTATCCAAAGACAGAAACGAAAGGAACAAATGAGGAATATCACTGTTGTGGGATGTCCTGTATTGCTTGTAGTGGGGTTGTGGTACTGGTACTTGTCCTTGTGTGACAGGTCAACATAGTGGCGTGAACATTCTGTCTTTCATCAGATACCAGGTGCATACTTCCGTGTCTGACGTTATTTGATGGTTTATATAACGTTAAAAAAAAAGAGGTTGCCTTATACTAATAGTCACGATGTAGGGCACAAACGTAACCTTATTCTCGCATAATATAAAATCGATACCTCCTCAATAGCCCATATCCCCCTCTTCCTTCTTCCAACGTAACCGAAGAAACACTCTTAACTTGATCGATAAGTCTCAAAAAACCGACCTATCAGTTAGCTTGCCGAGCTTATCTTACCCTAATCCCTATTGCTGATACCTACACTAGCTAAGACAAGATGCCGAGGAGACTATACCTCTACATACATTACCCTACTTACTACTAAAGCTCTTCTATCTCGATAAAAGACATCAAGACCGCCAAGCTAGATAATAATAATATCATCTATACAGAGGCTAAAGCCGCTATAGAGAACCTAGCCGTTACTAATATATTAATTGTTAAAGCAGCTATCTTCAGCTACACCTTAATAATAATAATAGGTACTACCTATTAAGATTATCTTGACTGGTTGCAGAAGGAGAGAGACAAGCTGCGACGGCTCGACCATATCCTTAATAACGGCAAATTGCGAACCAAAGAGGAAGACGAGTTCCTCGAGGCAGTCAAAGGCAAGTATAAGGCTTGGCGCACCGACTTGCTGCTGCAAGCTGGGGAGGTCAACAAGAAAAGGTCATAAGGACGAGAAATAACCGTACAAGGTTCGGGGGCAAAGCTTTCTTAGTTGCTGCTACTATTAGAAGAAGGCACATTATGTTATGCGAAGTAATGTTGCATAGCTAGGCAGATTATAAATCGAATCACCGAGCACGTCACATGACACACTCACCGGCCCAAACGTAATGTAATCGTATGTGTCTGACGTTATGATACGGTTTTGGGAATATCGTGGGCCTCGGCTGAAAGTCAAAACCTAAGATAAGGGAGTGCAGACTTGTGACGGGTCGCGCCACCATGACCCCGCTTGAGATTAGATGGTGTCACTTTGTCTTTGTTAATTACCTCAATCCAGTTTCTAAGAACAAACCTCTTTAACAATTGTATGTCTCTAGACAGTAAGAAGCCATGAGTGAACAACAGTCGAACCAGCAACGACTTGCTGCCCCGCAGGCAAAAGGCGAGAAGATCTCACCCAAAGTTCTGTTGATTGCGATGGTATGTGATTTCTCCATACAATATTGTGTCATTCTAACCAGCATTAGTTCTACGAAGAGTCGAGGAACTGGCTCGATCCCTCAAGTGCTCTTCAATTCTCCCGCAAGATACGTGTTCCGGGTCTGGCTCGTGGGTACGAAGACATACATGTCACCCAAGATGGCGATGTTGCCCTCTTGGTTGTCGGTACAGCTTGTAAGAACTCGAGATCTACCAACCTAAGCATTTAATAACTTGATACCAGTGATAAATGCATCATTATCGATCAGCGCCCTCTTAACATCACCAGTCTTCGATCTAACTAAGTCATACTTTATCTTGACTGGCATCGCAGGTGTCAACCCCAAGAGAACCACCATTGGCTCTGTTGCATTTGCCAAGTTTGCTGTTCAAGTCGATCTTCAACTTGGATTTGATGCAAGAGAAGTTCCTTCAGAATGGGGATCAGGGTATGTTCCAATGGGGGCTGATAAACCTGATCAGTTCCCAGGAATCGTGCATGGATCTGAAGTATTCGAGCTGAACAGTGCTCTTCGAGACTATGCCCTTTCTGTTGTCAAAGGCGTGGATCTTCAAGATTCTCCAGTGGCTGCTGAACACCGAGCTTTGTGGAAGAACTCGCCCGATGGTGTTTTCGAAGCAGCAACGCAGAAGCCAAGTGTGCTTGAAGGCGATGTTCTATCTTCCAATACTTTCTGGCACGGCCATCGTATCTCCGAAGCCATGGAAAGAGTTGCAAAAGTGTACACCGCTGGACAGGCCGAGTACACCATGACAGCGCAAGAGGACAATGCTCTGTTGGCGGGACTTTTGAACGCGGCACTTCAAGGGAAAGTCGACTTTTCACGAATCTTGCTTATTCGATCTGCTTCAAACTTTGATCGCGGCCATGAAGATAAGCCTCATCAACTTCCTTTTGTTATGGACAAGGGAGGTTTGGGGCCTTCAACTCGCAATCTGTATCTTGCGGCTCTCAAGGTCATCAAAGGGATCTTGGAGGAGTGGCCTACCAGGTTCGAGGCCGGGATAGCTCCCCAGAACTACATTGGTGATATATTTGGCTCACTTGGAGGTAAGCCTGGTTTTGGAGATAAATATGACATTGACCAGGTAATGTCACATTAGACTAGACACCGAATGTTGCCTCGGGGCTTTCGTTAGAAACAGGCCGAGTCTTGTCGTTTGTACAAATAGTTGAAAGAAAAGACAAAAACGAATGAGATACTCTCCACCCATGCAAATTATTGGCACATTTCTCATGACATATCGAACATGAAATAACAAAGAAGCTCCGATATCCTGCGTAGATACTGATGTAAATACCTCAAAACAGAATCTTGTACGCTACAGCTCCTAAGCCAACCGTAACAGTAGTCACCATAGCTAAACCTGGCAGTGCGCTCCACATGTATCTCTTACTCGTTTCAGCTACGCGGTCATCCCATCCCAAAGCTTTGTTCACATGAGGAAATGGTTCATCTGGAATTGGTTTATCCAGGAACTTGCACAGGGGTTCCCAGCCGTCTTGAACAGTCCATTCCAGAAGTCTCTCCTTTGGGACTAGGCCTCGGATCATATTGCAGTGTTCTGGATGACGATTAGCAAATTCTCCGGGTATCTCTGGAGGATTTGCCTTTGTAGACCCATTTTCCATTTCTCTCTATTCCCGAGTCAATATCACCGTCCAGAGCTCGGAATAATCCAGGCCACATAAAGCGCCTGTAAACATGCCACGCCCAGAAGAGTTCCTTGCCGAGGCATGAAAGCGCAAAGATTAACCAGCTATCTCCAACACTGAGCAAGGTTTTGATAGCACTTTCATGCCATGCGTCTAGGTCCTTACGGTAATTGAGGACCACTTTGGCATCAGGATACGCAGCGATGAGTTCGGCAGCAAAGACAGATGCCGCTGCATCCGTCACGGCGACACAATGGCCAAAAATCTCATCAAAGTCCTCCTTGGTGATGTTCGTATTTCCATCAACAGATCCGAACCATCTGAGACAAGGTCAACAAGGGATCGGATAGATAATGCAGCCCAGGATGATGACCTACTTCTTTCGGCAGAGCCGTACCCACTTTGACGCTGCAGGGGGTTTCTCATATACGATGTCCCAGCCATGATACGTGTGATCGTACCCAAGTGTCAGAAGTGCAGTCTGAAGCGACTCAGTCCCAGACCTTGGTGGGCCCACGCACAGAACTTGCATGGGTTTGGTCCGTTGACGTGGAGGAGGCTCTGGCACAGCATAGACATAGTTTTCGAGAAAGCGCCAATACCAACTATTGAGGGACGGCATTCTGTCAGATTTTCACTCAAACTGGTATGTCACTGTAAGTGAAAGGAGCGTACTTCGATCAATATGTAAGATCAAAGGATCGCATGACGTACGTGTTGGATTTTCGTATAAGCAGGTTTTCGAGAGCAGACATGAGGTGCCAAGCATATTTGGCAGCGTCATTTTCTGACAGCTGAGTAAGATTCTACCCTACATCAAAGAAATCAACAACTTTAAATGGATGGAAAGGTATAGATTTATAGAAATAGCTGTTTCCGTAAGTCGCCGAAAAGCAAGATGGAAATTCCGGTCGTCCGTTGCTCTATTCCTCCAGTCATCTATAAACTGATGTTGTCGTGAACAATCAAAATCAGTCAATAACTTCTCTAGCAACTGCTTCACTATGACAGATAACGAATGGAATCCAAACTGTCATTGGATTTCTCAACCCGTCTTGAAGACTTTCTTGACTAAACGAAGCTGTTTTCAAGTCTATGATATTAGAACACAGCAGTGTTTATAATCAAAAACAGGTTGCTTTGTTCTAGTGATAAAAGAACATCTCTGTTCCTTCATCTATATCTAGTTTCCTCGGGAATTAGAACATCGATTACTATGTCAAGACAGAATATCATGTTATCTTCACATTATCTTATTATTCAATAGCTCTCTAATACATCAGATGCAAGATCAATGTTTTCATCAGGAGACAATCCCCTCCAAGATTATTCGAGATCATCTCAGTATTATCACGACCAGTTGAAAGCGGCTGTGATCCCTCATTGGCCTTTCCGAATTCTGCTGTGGCGAAACTATCTACCAACATGTGAAAATGCATGTTTGTAACTCCTGAGTGTTGTACTTGGAATGATAGTTGTCTTGGTCAATGGTATTACTAATTCTATCTGGAAATACCAGTCAACGTTACTCAAGGCATATCGGATAACAATGTGGCATCCGGAAATGCTCAGAGAAGCTTGGTAAGCTCCCTCCAAACAAACAGGATATGCTCACTTCATTTGCATAGACTAAAACAATAAAGGCAAGTGCTTTGAATCACCTCACCCATCATCAAGCATTTATCCGTAAAGGCGCCATCATTGCAACACTATCTTTACCGCTCGGCTCACCTGCTACAATGATGACTATACGAGATTCTTGGTGTTTCGTTTAGGAAGGTGGTCGCACAAGAAGCAGTCCTCAGCTACGGAACCCCAGGAAATGTGTAGTATTGCATAGCCTCTATGCAGGTCCCAATGCTCAGAAAGCGTCTTGGATGTCACACCAACCTTTGGGAGCAATTCTTTATATTAACTTCAACGCTATATGTAAACAATGAACACGGTCTCGACTGACAGGGAGATGGATTTCGTCATCAGTGGTTGAGAGATTTCAGACCCTGAACATGCATTCGAAGGCGGGGTCAGCTATCTTTGGAAAAGACGCAAGCAAGGGGGTTGTTCAAGAGGCCTCTTCCAGTACAGATGGCGAGAGATGAAATGAGATTCATGACTCAGTGTCCCCCTTTCGATCCATCTTGGTCTCATAATAGACTACTCAAGTGATCTACACAACTATCGATATCCATATTCAAGCTATCATTAGATTAACACTTGGCGGTCATAGCGTTGAGGCCTTTAAAGTTTAGAGCCTATCTTTCTACCTCACTAAGAACTACCGGCCCGACGATCTCTGGTTAGGTACCCGCACGTATATCTTATTTAAGAAGCTGGATACAAACGGTGAGACAGCAACACCCATGCTTATCTAGCGCTCCAATATAAACAACTCGATATACTATACCAGTGGTCCGAAGGTTACGGAGTTTTAAAGTCTATCCAAGCTGGTCGACATCGCAAACATAATCGACAAACCTACATGCCGAGATAGCGATCAAGAATCTTTCTCTGATTCGCGGAACGTCAGCCTTACCCCTGTCAGACTGTGAAGCGCTAGACTAGGTATCTCGCATGCATAAATCAAGCATACTGCTAGTTCAGACATAAGAACCTTAGCATATTCCCGTAATGGAAATATGCCCCGAATCACGCGAGCACGTTAGGCTCAAGCCAGCAAGGAAGCCAGGGGTCACACGAGGGTTTGCTACTGTCGATCAACCAGCAACACTATCTCCGTTCTCATCCCATCATTAGGTGCAATGCTGTCATCATTGGTCCCTGACCAGATCGGCAGCACGTTTTCCACTCATGGAGGATGCTCCCGCTCCAAGGGAGGCAGCACGCCTTTCCCGTTAAGTTCAACTGCTCCGAGAGAGATAGCGATGATAGCGGGGGACCCCGAGACTCCGATACTCGGATTACTCTCGAAACTCGCTAGGAGAAAAGGCAACGGGAAGGATTGGACAGACAAGACGTGATAAGATGTGACCAAAAGGAATTCACCCCGCGTCTGAATCTCCCATCTACCCTAATCTAAACATCCAGATCGAGCCCTGCTTTCAGCCGTTTCGATCCCTGGAAACTGGACACATCTAGCGGGAGATCACCTATCTTTATCTCCAGCTGTCCAAATAGAGGTTTATCAGAGAACGATCCATCATCGACGCCACATCGATGAGCCTCATCGCCCCAATAGAAGCGCCGGTAGATGACCGTGGGGTAAGAGGGTCCTACCAGGGACTTTGGCCAAGATACTTGGAGGCTAACTACAGACAAGTCGGTCTTGGCATAGGCACTTTTGCTCAATACTATTCATCCCATTATCACTTGCCTTACTCGGACAACTCGGCCGCCGTGACGGTTTAGGAAGCTGAATGCTTTCGAGCTCCCACATCTCCAACTTCAACGCTATCACGCAAGAAAGGCAGTTGATGATAGCAATGATTGGGTCTATATTCATTGTCCAAAGAGTATAGTATTCTTCGTGTAACTCCATGTATAAATACAATCCAACATCACCACAATATTCGTCTTTTCCATCCTCATCCACCACAGCCTCTTCTCTCACAACACTCTCGCTCAGACACTTTCGCTCAGAACCAGTTCAATCATCAAAATGACCAGCTTCCGCCGTCTTGCTCTCGCTCTTGGAGCTCTGCTCCCTGCAGTCCTCGCCGCTCCCACTGAGAAGCGGCAGGAACTCACTGCCGCGCCTGACAAGTACATCATCACTCTCAAGCCCGAGGCTACTGAGAACAAGATCGAGGCTCACTTGAACTGGGTCAGCGATGTCCACCGCCGCAGCCTGAACAAGCGTGACACCTCTGGTGTTGAGAAGAAGTTCAACATCAGCAGCTGGAACGCCTACTCTGGCGAGTTCGACAAGGCTACCATTGATGAGATCAAGAAGAGCCCCGAGGTTGCTTTCGTCGAGCCTGACTACACTGTCTACCTCGACTACGAGACCGAGCTCACTGACCGTGCTCTGACCACCCAGAGCGGCGCTCCTTGGGGTCTTGCCTCCATCTCCCGCCGAACCTCCGGTGGCAGCACCTACACCTACGACACCACTGCCGGCTCCGGCGCTTACGGATACGTCGTTGACAGCGGCATCAACGTCGACCACCGAGACTTCGGTGGCCGTGCTTCTCTCGGTTACAACGCTGCCGGTGGTGCCCACGTCGACACCCTGGGCCACGGTACCCACGTTGCTGGAACCATTGCTTCCGCCACCTACGGTGTTGCCAAGCGCGTAAGTAAACCCCACATTCCATGATACCATCTAAACCTTATACTTACTATCTTTAGGCCAACGTCATCTCTGTCAAGGTCTTCACTGGCAACAGTGGCTCTACCTCTACTATCCTCGCTGGTTTCAACTGGGCTGTCAACGACATCACCTCCAAGGGCCGCACTGGTCGCTCTGTCATCAACCTGTCTCTTGGTGGTCCCGCTTCTCAGACCTGGACCACTGCCATCAACGCTGCCTACAACTCTGGTGTCCTCTCCGTTGTTGCTGCCGGTAACGGTGACGATTTCGGCCGCCCTCTTCCCGTCTCTAGCCAGTCTCCTGCCAACGTCCCCAACGCTCTGACCGTTGCTGCCATTGACTCCAGCTGGCGCACTGCCTCTTTCACCAACTACGGTGCCGGTGTTGATGTCTTCGCCCCTGGTGTCAGCATCCTCTCCACCTGGATGGGCTCCACCACTGCTACCAACACCATCAGCGGTACCTCCATGGCCTGCCCTCACGTTGCTGGTCTTGCTCTCTACCTCCAGGTTCTCGAGGGTCTTTCCACCCCTGCTGCCGTCACCAACCGCATCAAGGCTCTTGCTACCACTGGCCGTGTCACTGGCACCCTCAGCGGCAGCCCCAACCTGATCGCCTTCAACGGTGCATCTGCTTAAGCGACTTTCAAGAGGAGGAATTGGATGTGGATGTGGATGTGTGTGGAATTGGATATGTAAATAGTTCAGTATATATATTTACCGTTGACTTTGGACTCTTCGCCCCAATGTGCATGTCTGTTGATGAACTTGATATACAGTGATGTCCTATGCAGTGGCTACTTGACCTAAAGAACAAAGATATGATCTATATATCACATTATCTTTGGATTGTGATTGGAGGATAAACATGTGTGAGGATTGGATCCTACCTATGTCTATAACAATCAAAACCCTCACTGACTAGTCTGAGTCCAAGAATGTGATGGACAAATGAAGTCAGTTGAGGCTGGTGAATAGGGAAGATAACTCATAGTAAAGTCACGAGGCTTGAATTGGTACATTCCTCATCCGTCTCAACTACCGTATCAACTGAGTAGATTCGGTAGCGCGGTGGATCTCAAGCTACTTCTGCCATTTGGCTAATGTCATAATGGTAGATCGGCATAGCAGCTCTAACTAACCCCGAAGCTTCAAACTGATAGAAATAGTATCCATCGCGCTACCGAACTTCCTCAGCTGCTGATACGGTAACTTGTTTGTGGAGATCTCCGACTCGGACATGGATTCGTGACAAATGATACTCACCTGCTCGGGATGATAACCCAGGATGCTCGGGATGATAACCCGGGGTGACATTGGCCCCTCCATCACTAGGTAGTCGGCATACAGAAACTACGATCATTTGCAATTTTGGCTATTGATAATCTAGAATAGCTTTGCTGTTCAATGGACGAAAGTGAGCACTAATGCATTTACTGTACAGTTTTCGTGCCAATTGATTGGCCAGATGGACATGTTTACTGTACAGTAACAGCTGTAGCTTGCGACGAATGCAAGTGGCCAAAGAAGGTTACACTAGTTACTCATCAGCCTGAGAATCCGAATATATAATCTTGGATTCTCGCTTTGAAAACGATGTTTATCATTCACATTATATCACTTCTCAGCATATTCATCTGCCTCTTTACGAGTAACTTTAACTACAATGTCTGTTCCACGATCTGAACTCCGAGCCCGTCTCCCGCCGTCAATGGAATTCAGCGACGGTTCAGCCACTTCCAAAACCTCACCTCCAGAGGCTCGTAAATCCAGCGACACACCCGCTGGTCGAGCTGCAGCTCGTTTTGCTGTTGCTGGCAATGCCATCGTCACTGGTGGAGCTGGAGATATCGGCTCTGTCGCTTGCAGAGCCTTGCTTGAACACGGCCTCCAAGGTCTAGTGATTTTCGACATGCATCCCGATGCAGGCCAAGAGGTTACCGCCAGCCTTCAAGCCGACTTCCCTGAAGCAAAGATCACATTTATCAAAGTCGATGTGACTGATTCTCTTGCTGTCACAACAGCTGTAACCGAGGCTGAGCAAGCCATTGGACCTATCAACCTCTGCTTCTGCTTTGCAGGCATTGCGTTTGCATCACGCGCCTTTGACATTACCCCTCAGCAGTTCAGAACTATGCTTGACGTCAACACCACTGGTTCTTTTCTAGTTGCGCAAGCTGCGGCAAAGTCTATGGCAAGCCGAGGTACCGGCGGTTCAATTATCTTGATGGCGAGCATATCAGGTCACATAGTCAACTTTCCTCAGCCGCAGGCACACTACAATGCCGCAAAGGCTGCTGTACTTTCCCTAAAGAGCTCCCTAGCTGCTGAATGGGCTGTACACGGTATTCGGGTCAATAGTATCAGTCCCGGCTACATGGACACTATCCTGAATGAAGGTGATGGCTTGGCTGAGCACAGAGCTGCATGGAAAGACAGGACTCCTTTCGGCCGCATGGGAAACCCGGAAGAGCTCACTGGCGCTATCATACTGTTGGCCAGTAAGGCTGGGAGTTATATGACTGGTGCGGACTTGCTTGTCGATGGAGGTATTAGTGTTCTGTAGTTGAAGTCCAGTTATAGCATGTAATCATGGGCGGTTTTACTCTCACTATCTATGTCGTACTCATCAGTATCAAATTGAATCCATAAATAGTTTCTAGTCGAACAGGCAAGTGACCACAAACACTACGAAAGATCGACATGATCAGTCAAGAACCGAGGTTGGCCACCTCGCCTGTTGCGCTTCCAATTTACTATTTTAAGACGTCCGTGTGGTTCTCGAAAAGGAGGTCTGTGAGCCTCGCCGATCCGTCTTGATCATCATGCGCCTGTACAGGCGCCTGGAAGTGATAGTTGCCTCTAGTTGAAGGGTCAAGGATCACTGTACAGTCACATTTTCGACACGCAACATGATTCGCAGCCATCCGGAGGATTTTTTCACCTGTACAGTCCCTGCATTAGTGTTGTGCTACAGCTAGATATCAGACTGCATGTCTGTTAGACTCGGTATCTCCATTTGAGTGATATAAGCCATAAGATAAGATCTGCTCTTCCCCGCACGCCTTTGATAGCCTCTTCTTCTCGTCTACAACCGACATAGGTTCCATACATCCCACAAGGTTAACTGTAGCCATGGACCAAATCACTTGGAACAATAAGCTCTAATGACAACGCACACTCCCTCTCTGTGTCTCTCAACTACTATAATAGTACGCATGCCAATACGAATTCAGCAGTGCGCATCATATTGACTGTATGGGCTCAGTAGAAGCAAAGCGGTCGCTGCCTTTTAAGCCTCATAATTAGACAGAGTGCACTTATCTGCGAAAGAACCTTCAACTATTAAATGAAGTGTTATACTCCAAGTCTCAGCTAATCACATATGACACCGAGAAGGTCGTGGCTCAGGTTTGTTCTTTTGCCCATCAATTTTTAAAAACTCAGTATCTCCAAGCGTCTTGTCTGTATCAAGATTCCGCATGACAAATCTGTGGTGAATGCAAGCCCGATCCTTTCTTAACAAGTTATCCATCCGTTAGGTATTTCTCCCGTTGTCGCCCAGGCAATTGCAACTGGTCAAGCTGGGACGCCCTCCACCATTCCTCATTACAACTGTAAGTGTTTATCACACTTGATATTATCAAACACGTTCTCTGACTTTTTTCAAGTTCCTCAGTATCGCGCCGACAACAAGCAGTAGCCCGATGTCGAGGACACTTCTCAATACGGCAAGTAATTCACCAATAGGCGATGTCTACTGGAGTAGATGACTTGACTAATGATGGCTTGGTTCCAGACTGAACCACTGTTGCTGATCCTATTACGAGGAGGGGGTTCTTCAAAGCCTTTGAAGCTTTGAAAAAAAACGAGCTCCAGGGTCGAGATGTAATTCAATGATCCTTGAAGCGATTCTGATGCAGGATGATTTATATATGGCCCAGCATTTCCCCATTCTCACCATGGAACTGTTGCAATGGAGCGCCCATTCCCATCCCATTGAACCAAGTTGGATCCGCATTGATAGTTCCGTCAGCGTAGGATCCGTTGGGCAACAATTGGTAAGGAAGATTGGGATTGCTGATCGCAAGTGGATTGAAACTTGATGAGAGTGACGCTTCGGTTGTCGTATCAAGACTTGGGTCAAGATTTATTCCCGGCTGTTGGTATACTGTGTTGAGTTGGGGGAACTCAATCCCAGGCTGGAAATCCGTGGGCGAAGCAATGGAAGGAGTTTGCTGCACCGAAGTTTGACCAAGGTCGCTGACAGGAATATCATGCACCGTGCTTCTCCTTGCAGTCTGAACTTGAGCTTGGGAAGCTTTCTCGACCCATTTATCGCCAAAACCCGCAGCAAATGTCCCAAAGACTTGGCTCTTCGTCTCTGCCAGTTGCTTCATGGCTTCTGTTACAGGCTTGGGCTGAACCACAGGCGCTGCTGGTCCTTGTGTTTGAGCACGCAAGCAATTGACCTCTGAGGCCAAGCGACGATTCTCTGCGATTAACTCTTGCATATCCCGATCTGCTGCCAGACAGAGTTCGCGTTGCTGTCTCACGTGCTCAATCGTCTTGTTCACGATGAGCACCTTTGTGAGACGACGCGCGGCGGCAATGTTGGGAAGCATGCGCGCCAATTCCTACGAGTACATCGTGTCAGTTTACGTTTGGGATGTTTTATACGGCTTAAGATTTACCAGAAAGTTCTCATTCATTTCACCACGGCGCTGCTTCTCGATTGCCAGGTTCCGAGCCGTGACATCAGGTGCTAAAGGCCGAGACCGGCCTTTCCGCTTCGGCTTTTGTGATTTTGTGACTCCAGCATTCGCCATTATTATTTCTCCTTGGGCTTTCGCTTCGGGTAGAGATTAAGAGACGAAATGTCAATGAATTGATGGATTTGATATTGTATAATGAATGATAACGTGAGGATCTCGTCTGACGTGTTGATTACTGGGGAGGCAGCTTTGTCATCTTGATATGCGGTTCTTTATTGGCGCAGAGAGTTCCAAGGCGCGTGTGTGATGCATAGATAACGTGTTGTAAATAACGCAGCATGTGACCGTGGAAGAGATGTAGGTTGTTATACAATTCGGAGTGTGCTGAATTCCTCCGAATTGTCTATATTCCTCACTTCGGACGATTTTTATAGCGACCAGCATTACTGTTTAAATCCCACTCAACAAATCATGGTGATATCAGTCAATAATCAACCGAGAACTCAATTGAGTTTGGGGAAGAAGTAGTTCTAGAATATTTCGCGATTCGTTCTATGCTCGCGTATATACATTCGACAGACTTCTGGACGCTCAACAAAATATGTGCTTGTTGTTTTCATATGTTGGAGGCCTAATATGAAGCACGCCCTGCTCATTTCAGTCTTCTTCAAATCACTTTTTTTCCTTCTCGCCAGGTCCCTCTCATTCCAGAATTCAAGTCAACTAGTGGCAAATTGAGATACTCTTGGTAATTTCAACACCACTGTATAATGTCATCGATATATCTTGGCTAGTACCGGTAGTATTTGTTTCCGCTATGATGAGGAATGTCACTGTCTACGAAAAGGGAGACACGGATCCATTCCGGAGCCGCGTCGGACGAAAGCAGAGAATTGGGGCCGAGGGCTCCGAAGTGAGATGTTTGGAACCTTGAACAATTGATTCAGTTAGATAGGTGATACAAAAGAACCCGACATGATGCCACAACCGAATATCGTAGTTTCTGACAGCGAATTGCTCAGGCAACGTCGCCCAACCGTCCAATGTTACCTAAAGTGACAAGTTTATTCGACATGAAGATGCAACCCATTCAAGCATTGCTACACGAAGTATGCCGATACGAGATTATCAATGATCAGTAATTACAGCAAAGACTCAGCTTCAGTCTCAGTTGAATAATTGACGATGCAATCATGACGCACTCAGGTTAAGCATACTCGACAACGGTGAAACATATTCCACATTCCGAAGAGTTTCGTGGCTCTAGACAAGGTGAATCATAGATAAGACATGATGGTGCTCTAACAGAGAGACACTATTCTATGCCTCAGATTGGGCTTATCTGTTAACAGGTTAACTAGAGTCAGCTGTCCTTATCCTCCACTAAAGCATCAGCTAGGATTATGCATAACGAAAGTACATTCCACGCGTTCATTCACTCAGCCAGCCACCAGCAACTAACATATAAAACTCAGGGTTCAGCAAGCCACAGCATGATTCTCTCAGCACAATGTATCATTATCATCTCGTAATCTACTGACATGTAATGTGTCTCGCCTCGCCTTGCACAATTTAAGCTTAACTTACCCTAGACCTGCTGGCTCCCTCAAAAGCCTCATCAAATAGTCCGTCAGCCTTGACACGAAAATACGAGTTACTCATTTCCTTTTGGCAAGCATGACACTTTTGGCGGTAAACTAAAAGATCTACGCGATCAGAAGATCAACCAAGCGCAGGAGATAATTTTATCTCCAGCTATTAATACGGAAACTCTCTTTACGAGATCAGACTGAAGCGAAGCATCCTCGTGTTCATCAACAGATTCGCGCTTATAATAGGAACAGGAAGGTAAAGACAACGGTAATCAATCTGACAAGACTGAGTCTACGTTAGGAAGGCAGAGCAGTAGTGGCTGTTTCAGACAAGCCAAGCCACGTAAATACGTCGTGAGATTAGATGGTTCGTGCGCTCCCCAAGATGTCAACATGAGTTATGACCATGTCTTTTTGACAGTTGTACCCGTGCTTCACATGTGAATAAACTGCAGAGTCGTCAGTGACTGACTGACTCTTCTCTTGTACCCTCAGTAACAAGATCCAAGTCGACTCAATCGATGCTGTTTCTTCTCAAAGGCTTCTTTACGCGCGGCCATTCTCTTGGCATTCCCCGCTTTCTAACCAAGTCAAAAAGGCGGCATTAATTCTTTACGATTGCCAGCTCAACATGAAAGGCCTTGCAGAAGCAAACAAACGGGGCGGGATGCCGGGTATCAAATAAACCTAGATGGAAATGAAACCCTATCGTTGCAACGCAATCTATTCTCTACGGACAAGGCTCTGAAATGACTTTAATATAAGTACGAGACGAATCGCAATCAACAAAAACGTGGATGCAGACCAGGGTGGCCCCTGGAAAACAGAACAAAACAGCGACCAGGGGACGAGGGAGGGATCTTCGTCTAGAAAGATTGGAAGAGAACGAGAACCACCTCGGCACTGGAAGCGGATCATCCGGTGACAAGGCAATGGCTGGCAGGGCAGTGTAGCAGTGGGATGGCAGTGGGATGCCATGGCATAGCAAGCAGGCATGACGGGGTTGTCCGATCACCAGGAACGCGGCAGACGAAAAATTGGGTGTCCTCGTTTTTTGACGCTGATCTTTGTTGTAACCAGACCAACTTTTGAGACCTGGATCTTGGCTAGAAAAGACTCAAAGCAACTCCACCACTGCCTTGGACACACCACAGTGCAGTGCAGACAGTGGAGGCACTGCAGAAACAAAACGAGGAGAAACAAAGGCGCAAGGAGAGAAAAATACAGGCGGTTGATTGGGTTCATCGACAAAGGAGCAAGCGCCGTGGCGTTATTTCGACCAAAGACGACCGGCCTACTCCTCTCTGTAGTGTACGGATACTTGCTGCATTGTTACTGACTGACCCTTTCTTCTTCCTTTCTTTCATCCGCTACTTCCGACAAAGAAGAAAAAGAACCCAAAACACGATGGCTTGTTTCAACTCTTGATGTTGAGTAACTAACCAAAGGTCCACGGGACTTGGTGTTGTTCTCTTGGTCCCCCTTTTCTCTAGCCCGCCCACTTGCGATGACATTCTTGATGCTTGACAGCTGGCATTCCACTGCAAATTGGCGTAGTGATGACCCAACTGAACCAATCATCGATGTCTTGGTCCCTTGCAGTAGCCTGCAGTTAGCCTGTTACAGCGCAACGGGACAAACGAGTCAAGAAAGCAACTAGCAAACTTTTTTTTTCCTTTTACTTTCTCTCCGATCTTTTGGCCACCAAGGGAGAAAAGACAGAAAGAGAAAAAAACAAGATCAAGGGGGATTTCTTCCAAGGCAGGGTAAGGATCTTGCATCAATGTACAATTTCCCAAGGCTGATGGGGCGAATCTTCAAGTTGGGGAAATGACAGGCAGATCCTTGTTTTTTGCTCGGGATATTATGGACTTGTAACGTTAAGCGATATTGGAGCCGTGATTTGAAAAGCCGGGGGAAACCAAACCAGCAACACTGAACAAGTGCACAAGTCTGTGCGTGGCATGCGTCTGGGATGTGCCGCAACATTGGACGACAAGATGATGCTTATGGTCTCAGAGTGCTTCCCGCGCTTTGTGCTCCCTGAGGGTCTTGCTCTAGGTAGTCTAGTGCACTGAGTCTTGCTCTCGTTGCCGCCTCGTCGTCCTCCGACATGCTTGGGCGGTTAGTCAGGAACTAAAAAAACTGCCCTGGCTTGTCATCTCGTCTCTTTCTTCTTTCATGGCTTGATGACCGCGCCAAATACGAAACAACCCAATCCAAGAGATCCATTCTCTCTTTCTTGTTATTACAGGATCGATATGAGGGGGTTTCAGTGTGGCATCCCTCTCCACACTCGTCATCCGGAGGCTCGGGTGTCATTATTTGACTTGACCTACTCGAGTAGTACAGGCCGTGTCTTATTGGATCGGAACGCTGAGGCCCATCAACGGCTTTTTCCTGCTTCTCTGTCCTTCTCTTGCCTGGTTGCGGCCTGGGCCCAGGAACCAAGCCTTTTTCTCTTACCCCTGGTCTAGTCTAGTCTCTTTAGTTGGGTTTACCCCTGGATCAGAGTAGCCCACATCGGAGCATCTGCCATTTGAAACACACAGACTCCGCCCACTTCTTTCACTCGATTCAATGTTGGCGGGCCAGGCCAAGCCACGGCCTGAGAGGCTTACGAGCATCGAATTTCCACATGCACATGGGATGACCGCCTGTCGGGATCAACGTAACACGCCATTGTCCAATGAGATCGACACTGCACTCAACATGTCGTACAACTATAATATAACCTTCATTCCGTCCCCATCTGTCTCTTAATCCCTTCTTCTCTCTTCAGACACAACTCAAGTCTTTGTCACTCCTTGCTCCAACGATACACTCATTCACATCCTAGAAGGATTCAACACACTCATTCCAATCCTCCCAACAGTCCTTTCCCTCAAAGACTAAAAAAAATATTTATTTAACAGTCCTGGCGACGTTAACCACAAACCATCAACTCAATCAACTTTAAGCTCAAACAGTCAAGATGCATTTCTCCGCCTTCCTCGCTTCCGTCATGGCCACCAGTGCCATGGCCTCTCCTCACTACAAGGTCGTCACCGAGTACGCATACGTTACCAAGGTCGTCACTGCTGGCGCCGAGCAGCCCGAGCCCACCTATGTTGTTGAGAAGCCTGCTCCTGTCGAGGTCAAGCCTACAACTCTCCGCTGGGTTAAGAAGCCCAAACAGAGCCACGTCGCTGCTCCTCAACCCACCTATGTCCCTGCGCCCGCCCCCGTCGAGGACGAGGAGCCCGAGACCAAGCAGCCCGAGAAGAAGGAGCCCGACTCCGGCTCCAGCAACGGCTCCCTGACCGCCGATCAACAGAAGGCTGTCGACCTCCACAACGAGGCCCGCAAGGCTGTCGGCAACGGTCCCCTCGAGTGGGATGACTCTCTCGTCTCCGGTGCCCAGGAGTGGGCCGACCACATCGCCTCTCTCGGCAGCCTGACTCACTCCCAGGGCAAGGACGGTGAGAACCTCTACATGGGCACCAGCTCCACCCCCTTCGCCGACGCCATCGAGGCCTTCCTCAGCGAGAAGAGCCTGTACAACGGCGAGACCATCTCCGGCTCCAACTACATGAGCTTCGGTCACTACACCCAGTGCGTCTGGAAGTCCACCACCAAGGTCGGCATGGCTGTCGCCAAGGGCAATGACGGTGCTTCCTACGTCGTCGCCCGCTACCAGGAGCCTGGTAACATGTAAGTTATCTTCTACCGTCAACATCACTGTAACACTCGCTAATCATCTATCTATAGGATCGGCAGCAAGCCCTACTAAGCTTTCAATAAGCTTATGGCACGGATGCAAGTCTATTTGTGTTTTTCTGGTTAACGATTCATTGGATATGTGTCTTTCTTCTTCTTTTCTACGACTCATTTAAGTTATGAGATCTGCTTCATATGGGCTTCACGAACTCCCAACAACTCAACATCCCCCACCTTCGCTTCGTTGAATAAAAACATCAGTCACGTTTTGTGGCACAACATTTTGTTCTATGTTGATGTTATGTATATACATCTGGCTTTACGCAATTACGACACTTTGCATTCACTCCCAATATGATGTTTCCCCGTGGTAATTTGCCATCAAGTGAGCTTTAGTCATGAAACCGGGTCAACTGTTTTAACGTCCTTCATATGCATCCTTCCACTTAATCTGAAGCTTCCCGTATGTTTAAATACTCTGTCATCCTTGCCCTGCCCAACCTTTACGTACTTTGACGACGTAACCCCTGCCAGAGCATCCTCGTCCGATACAGTGCATCCCACAATGGCTTTTGTTAGTCAAAGTCAGCGGCATCACAGCCGGCATCGGTGGTTCTTTTGCATCCCTGCTCTATGGGCCTGTCGATGTCATGAAAACAAGCACATCTTGCCGCAGAACATTCTGTAACATTGTTTGTCTTGGGTTGTGGCCCTGGATAATGTGCTGAATGAGGTGCTCCATTATACTTGGCCAACACCTTTCCCCTGATGAGATGTCAAGGACATGTATGAGTTTGATTGTGCCACCTAACCAGTACACCCAACGGTTTTGGTTAACATGTTGACAACGGTAATTATTAATTTGAGAAAGTGATATCAAACTAGCGGCCGTTGAGACTTTACTTCGACGGTAACATCTCCACTAGATGAATTTACTACTGACCCTAAAGTAATTTAACTCAAACGCTTACAGTTCTCAAACTACGACGTGAGAGATGATTCGAGCCTCTGTCAAACATGTGCTAAACAACTACAATGCTACTGACTGATCAACATGTTCATGGAATAGCGGACTACATTGCGTCTTCGAGATTACATGCCTACGCTGATAAGGACACACATCTATCTAGTCTACTTGAATATATCAACTGACAGCGGGCATAGTCTGTGAGCAAAGGGAAACTGCCTGACCTCTATAAGGCCCCACGATACAGATGTATGGGTACATAATTCGCCGAGGTTCCGTCTCTCTGCACATCTGAGCACATCTATTTCTGAATATGGGCACTGTACATGCAACTGACATGCCATCTGCGAGTCTCAACTGTTGAGCAAACTTTAATCACTGCTCAGTTGGATAAGATTTCAGGTATACTGCGGCTGTGACACAAGTAAACAGTTCAACATTCACATCAGAAATCCTCAAGCATTCATCAAATCATGAAATAATCATTAAAACTTTTTGGGCATCTGCCCTCTTAGGTCTATCTGAGGTGTGTCTTCTGGAGTGGCACACAAACCTTCCATGATCTGGCCTTTACCCAGCCCATGAGATATCATTAAACCAATTCATCATCAAAATCTGCGCTTCGCTGAAAACCTTTCCGTTGAACAAGAGACAGGTAGAGCCCAAGTTTCTCGCTAATAGCCAATTTAGCTGACGTACTTGGGGATGGTCTCCAAGACACCATCCTTGGTGATCAGAGCCATGGCCTTGGTCACCTCGTCCAAGAAGCGCTGGTCACCTCGCAAATCGTCACCAAACAGTTCTCGGACGCTCAGGATAGAGCGAGGGTCGGGACCGCCCTCCTTGGCAAGAGCCTGAAGCTTCTCGCGCAGGGGGTCGTCAACCTCGAACTTGTTGCCCTTGTCGTCGACACCGTTGAGGTAGATGAACCAGGCGGCGGCGACGAAACACAGTCGGCGGAATGGGCCAGTAACCCAGATGTTCTCGGCGATGGAGGGCATGATGAACTGGGGGATTTTGCCGGAAGCGTTGAGGGCGACACGGGGGATCTGGTCCATGATGGTGGGGTTGGAGAATCGCTCCATAAGGGTCTCGCAGTACTTGTCAATGTCGACACCGGGGATCTCGGGAAGAAGGGGCTTGACCTCCTCCTGCATCATCTGCCAGACAAACTTGCGGTAAATGGGGTTCTCCAAGACCTCGTGGACGTACTTGAAACCAGCGAGCTGTCCGGGGTAAGCCATGGCGGAGTGACTGGCGTTGAGAAGACGAAGCTTGTGCTTCTCAAACTGCTCGACATCGTGAACGTCGGCGACGACCTGGACACCGACCTTCTCGAAGGGAGGACGGCCATCGGAGAACTTGTCCTCAACAACCCACTGCATGAAGGGCTCGGTCACAACGGGCCAGGCATCCTCAATGCCAAAGTTCTCGGCGAGCGACTTGATGTCGTTCTCGGAAGTGCTGGGGGTAATGCGATCAACCATGGCGTTGGGGAAAGCACCCTCCTCGGCGATCCACTTGGCAAGCTCGGGGTTCTTGAGCTTGGCGAAAGACTCGAGCATGCTGCGGGTGATGGAACCGTTCTTCTGCATGTTGTCGCAAGACAGAACGGTGAAGGGCTTGAGGCCCTGCTGGTGGCGGCGGGCAAGAGCGGCGTAGAGGAAGCCGAAAGTGCTGATGGGGGCGTTCTCGTTCTCCTTCTTGAGATCGTGCTGGATGTCGGGGTGCTCATCCTTCAATTGATGGGTGTTCTCGTTGTAGTAGTAGCCACTCTCAGTAATAGTGAGGGAGACGATGTGAGTATCGGGATGAGCCATCTTTGCAATGACGGCCTCACGGTCATCGGGAGCGAAAAGGAAGGAGTTGATGCTGCCGACAACGTCGGCGAAGCTGCCCTTTGCGGATCGCTCAATGACGGTGTAGAGGTGGTCCTGGGCGTTGAGAACATCGCGCATGGCGGCATCGTTGGGACGCAGGCCGATACCGCAGATGGCCCAGTCGCGCTCACCATGCTTCTGGAGCAGCTTGTCGACGTAGACAGCCAAGTGAGCTCTGTGGAAACCGCCGACACCGACGTGGACGATGCCCTCCTTGAGCGACTTGCGGTCGTAGGAAGGGACCTGGACTCTCTGCTCTCCTTGCTGCGAGGCAATGGTGGAGAGGTTGTCGCTGGTGAGCTTTAGGCGTTGTGTCATTTTGGCTGTGTTTTTGGAGGGGTTGTTTGGGGGGTAGAGTTAGGGGGTATCAGGGAGAAAGTAAGGATAGGTTGGGTGGAGGATAAAGAGGAAGAAGTCGCTTTTTGGTGTTGAGATGAATGAGGAGAGATGAGAGAGGGGGAAGATGAGGTTCAAGTGTTGAAGAAAAGGAGGAATTAAGTTGTTGAAGAATGAGGTCACCGCTGGATTGGATGCGTTGACCGCCCGCGGGTTATCTAGGGGATTCTAATTGATGAGTGAGACCTGCGGATCTTGAGAATAGCGGGGATGAAGACGGGAAGGTTCCCCCGTGTTCGGTGGGCTTTTGCTTTTTCTGTTTCTCCTGCCACCTGCTTTGCACTTGCCTGCACCTGCACTTGCTGTCCTTTCTCTCGGTCTCTCCTTCCTCTCGCCTTTTCGCGTGGTGGCTAAAAATTTGGTGGGGCACCTGTTTTCTCCAGTGAATGAGCTCAGCTTTTTTTTTCTGGTGAGGGGCTAGTGACGTGAAAGGGCTCCATAGTTTAGCTCTATCAGCTTATCATAGCTTTTTGCTTGAATCAATCAATTGTGATGCTTGTCATTCATTCATCCATTTCAATTCATGGACCCTCTTTCTATTTTTTTTTATGGTGGCGAATGATGCAAGATTTTCATCAATTGTTCCTTGAAAATCTGAATGTGCCACTGCAGACTGATCAACAGCACTGAGTACCTCTGCTCAACCGTCAGGGATCCATTTTGCAGCGTCATAGTTGTTATCAATTCTTATCATCACAAAAATGATGCTGCACTATAGCTTCATCAACTAAACAGCTACAGTGGATACCTTTTCCCTTTTCCCCTCACTAAAAGAGAAACAAGCTTGCGCACGTTCAATTCTAACCTTGAGGGTATCGTGGGGGTTCCCGTCTGTTCCCCTGGAAATACCCTTCAATTGTCCATGTGATCATTCATCCATGCCAGGGACAGTCAGCCTCATGCTTGCGGCTCTCAATTCTATAGGTCCCATGACCTCTCTGTTGAGCTGAGAATAAGGGACAAGCAGGGGTAAGCTGAACCGCCTGGTCCCTGAAACAGCGGTCAACTGTACCTCTTAGGCAGCAGAATAAAAATTGCACCAGAAGAGAACCTTTCAGTTGAGACAATTGACTTATTAGCGTGAATGTAACACAAAAAACAAATTCAGTCTCGTTTTGCAAACACAGACAAATTTGTCAGCTTCTAAAAGGACACGAGGATCATCCGATACTCGGAGCAGGCCTGGTAAGCTTGCGTGTCCTGGTCTGGCCTGACTTGGCTGTATACACTTTGAGGCGTCAGATCATACCCAACCGACAACCAGTATGCCAACAACACCTAGCCAGAATAAAAAAACAAAGTTGCGGTGTCAAAAGCCTTCTAGGATTATAGTCGAGAGCGACACTGTCCGACTTTTATTTCAGGCTTTTGACACCGTGGCACTGCTGAGTTGTTCACATACGCGTCCATTTTACAACACGACATCTTATGAGAGAACCTTTGATATGGAGGGGAAAATACCCCTCATCTTTATTCCAGCCATTATCACGGCTAGAATTGATATCAGGTACCTCTTCTGGTCAACTTGGTTCTACAGGTGAAAAGACAAAAGGCTACCAGACTCCAAAGAATACGTTACATTCGTGTCTTGGCGGACATGTTCTCAACTAATCTCACAAACAATTTCAAGGACAACATAGCCGTGTCTGGTCCTATGATGGTCCAGAGAGGCTCGTCACGGACATATCGGATCTTTCATCGTAGCTTTTCATGGGTCCAGCCGTAGCCGCGACCAACTGTCACTTTGGCGAGCCCCCTGATTTTCACTGCAGCCCTTGTGTCTTTCTTGGACTCCTATTCGACCCTTTCAGATCGCCTCGGCAATCGTGGTGCAAAGATCTTCATCCGGGGTGTAGATCATCCCTTTGTCGGTATGGGATACTCGAGAGTACGGATTATGGTGGTCGAGCTTGAAGGAACCAAGAAAGCAAACTGTGAAGCATTTTATTTAAAACAGCATATGGGGTCAAAATCAATATCTTTTTGCGATTCAAACGTATAAGAATAAGAAAAGCCCGCGGTCTACCATGACCGGTCAGAGTCACTAGTGCCTCGACTTCCTCCGTCCTTCTTATCTTCAAGAACTATCTCAACCATATTCGAAACCATGATACCCTTTTGAACACCCTTATTTCTTTCTTGATTCAAGTTGGCCATACCGTGTGCCTCTATCTTGACGATGCGCTCCTCACTGTTGTTAAACGACATGTTTACCGATATAGGGTTTGCAGTCGGAGGCCCACGACGACTGGGGTCGCTGCTCTTGCCACTTCGACCCCCACCCCCGATAGTCTGGAAGCCGGTGGGATACTGGTACGATGTCTTGTGCGACGAGCGGAGTATACTTCCGAAGACTGGCGTGAGCCAGACTCTAAAGAGCGGGAACAGAATCGGTAGATTGGTTGTCATTACGGCAACAAAGGCTTCACGCGTACCCCAGACGCCAGCCAACTGAGCTCCATGGACAGGATCCTAAAATTGTATGTTAGATAAAGATGAATGATGCCTCTCACGTAGTTAAACGTACCACTAAAACGAAAACGCTTTTCAAGGTGGCGCAGACAAGCACGAAAATACCTGAGCCAAGAACTATACTGGAGGCAATTTTCTTTATAGTTTTTAGGCTAGATCCCCAAAGCATGGGAAGTGGAATGGCGATCAAGTATATGTCAGTTGAGACATTGGAAGCAAACGAGGCCCAAACGATGGGTTTCGAAATAGCGGCCTGACAAGCGTCTGTGATGATGTGAGGAGCGTATTTTATAACAGGAGGAAGGGTTGCATACTACCAGGGCCGGGACTAATCTGCCAGTATTTACTAAAAGGTCGACATCCAGCGAAAATTGCTATCATGGTTGCGACAAAGGTACCAATCACCAGCGCAAACCCAATATATATACGGATACGATACTGTCGACCAAGGCCATTCTATAAAGTCAGTAATGAGATATAAAAACCTTTGATAGATTTACTTACCGTAAGGCGAGTATAAAAGTATAGCATGGATAGCTTCAGAGACCAAATGAGTGCCGAGTACATCGTCCAACCCGCGACCTGAATTTTGGAACCAATTACTCTGGCGAAATCGGTTAGCGTGGAATAACCTGAAAAGACTGTAAGCTATCTACCTGAGATCATATTCCGGATCACTAGGGGATATCGAGGCACGTTCTGCTTCTGACATTCCATTGTTGGCAAGACCATGCGCGAGTATCCCAATATTATAAGCGAGAGTCGTCTGGATAGTGTAGAAGATCTGTCGGTGTTAGAATCATACCAGATATAGTATTAACAATACTTACAATGCTAAGAAGCATCAGATAATCCTCAGCTTTGAGACTTCTGAAGCCATCCACCCTCATCCGAGCATAGAATCTTAGAAATGTCGCAGCCACTCCAACCGCGTACAACGTCCAGCCCTCAACCACTGGATGAGACATCTTCACTTATTTGAATGATAAGATCTATCACAAAGAAGAAAAAAAAGAAGGAATGAATTGAAGAAAGGAATGAAAAAGGAACGAATATGCAAAGATCGACGATACACGCAGCATGTGAAAGCTGCCTGCCGGACACCTCGCCCTGTATGTACTAAACATTTAGCACAACATATTCCCACATCGTCACCACTAAGCCGAGCTGAAAATTGCCATCAAATAAGGCATGTGAAAATATGCCCCTGAATTAGTAGAATCACATCAGTTGATACGATACTGTGTGGATGTTGGTTTGTTAGTGGCTTCGGTGCTCGGGAGCGGGTTTACCTGGGAATGATTCCTACAGGCTCTTGTACCTGACGCTAGCAATGCCGAGACAGCCTAAGTTAGCTCAGTAACTGAAGAAAATGGCGCGCGTCTAGTGGGTCGAATGTTAAGAAATTTGCTTCCAACAGTGTGTGCTTGAGATGGTGACAGACAACTTGACTCCGTCGTGAATCGATATGGTCTCTGTATCTGACCGTGATACGCAAGCAATGGCATTGTCAAGTTTTGTCAGATATGAAAGGTTTTGGTCTAGTGTCGTGCAATCTGACCATTTGATCCGGGGACGCATCAATGATCGTAAAGTGGAAGGTGACATTGCTAATACGGCCTTATTTGAATGCCAAGTTCCCCTCCAAATCTCCATCTGACTTTACATAACGGCGAGGCTAAGTACCCAATCTCAACTGAGGGATGCCACTATCTTACGTAGAAGCTGAGCTAATATTCCACTTTAAATATCACGTTACCACTGACGCCGTTGAGATTTGCAAGTTCACAAGTAAAAAAAGACAACTAAACAACACAACCGTCAGCATGTGCTGATGATCCCTGGGGCTCGGGTATTGCGGATTCTCCGAATTACGTCAATCATCCGAGATCGATGTGACTTGGCAATCCTACATAATTACAATGCCTGTATGCGCTGTCAAGAACCCGGTCAGATTCACTATCTCCTTCGGACTTGAACAAAACGTCTCTTCTCCTCTTCCTTATTGTAATTTAACACTGGAAAAGTTGAAGACAAAAAATGCCCCGAGTGTGCCACTAACTAGAAGATTTTCCGTCCCGTAGCATATGATCGTGGATCCTCTTGGGCGATGTGACTCGCGATCTGGGTAGCTAGGCGATATATCTGGTTTGGCTTGATGTAGATCCTCCCTACCTCTGCAGGGGAGTGGAGAAATGAATCGGTGCGAGCGCTGGACGATGGAAGATACTATGGTAGGTCACTTGCTGCTGAGATTAGAAAGATGGCAAGGGTATTCACTGCCTGCCCTGTCCCTCGGCCTTCCTCTACAATAGCGAGCCTCGGTTGCAGTAACCGATTCGAGACCAATTCTTACACACCCTTGATCTTACTGTGTGGATGCTGGTACATAATAGCGGCACGAGTCGGTAAGCCTTTTACGTGGGTTAAATATCTTGGTGGCCCATGTGGGAGTCGAAGATCTTTTTCTGGAGGATCTTCCTAGCTTAGGGGAAAGTTCTGTGTGTGGTATCCCTTCATGATGCGTTTCACAATCAAGCTTGCTGCTGCTGTCACAGCATGGGCTGCTACCGCTACATGCGCAGCCACTTCGTTAATTCGAAGTGACATCTCTGGCACATGTTCCGAAGATCTTGGGCAGCTCGGAAAGAAGTTGTCAAAATCAGCCAAGATCTACTGCCCCGGATCGCCCGAGTTCGAAAAGGCTTCTACTCGTTGGTCTGTTCTGGACGCTCCCAAAGTCAACATCGTTGTTGTACCTGGCACTGAGCAAGATGTTGCTACAACGGTATGCATTTATATGAAGGCCTCCAGAATCATATCTAACGAATTTGCCTTTTAGGTCAAGTACGCCAATAAAAAGAGTCTGCCTTTTCTCGCCTTCAACACAGCTCACGGTGCTATTACAACTCTCGGACGAATGGACCATGGCATCGAGATCTACCTGAACCAATTGAACACAGTCGAAGTCGCTGGAGATGGCAAGACTGCTACTATTGGCGGCGGCACGCAGTCTAAGAAGGTCACGGACACTCTTTGGGCAGCCAACAAGCAAACTGGTATGATTCAACGGCTTTTCTCCCATCTTAAGTTTAATTATGGTACTAACCATCAATAGTGACTGGAACCTGCGAGTGCGTTAGCTACATGGGCCCTGGCCTCGGAGGAGGACACGGTTGGCTCCAAGGCCATCACGGCATCGTTGCAGATCAGTGGGTCTCTGTGAATATCGTGCTAGCCGATGGCTCCTTCAAAACCGTCAACAAGGATTCTGATCTTTGGTGGGCCCTCAAAGGTGCCGGTCACAACTTTGGAATTGTAACTTCCGTCACGTCCAAGGTCTATGAGATCCAGCACCGTGACTGGGCCATCGAGACTCTTGTATTCAGCGGCGAACATGTTGAGAAGCTTTACCGCGCTACCAACGAGCATCTGCTGCGCAAACAGCCTGAGGGGCTCATCAGCTGGAGTTACTGGGTGCACGATCCTACTGCTGACCCCGAGAATGTAAGTTTCACCCATGTTGATTCTCTTCTCTTTGCCTCTAACACATTTAGCCAATTATCCTTTTCTGGCTAATCCAGGAGGGGGCCAAGACCATCGACACCAAGATTTCAAAGCCCTTCCATGATCTCAAGCCCCTCGCCATCAGTCCCGACTCTGGTGACTACCGCGATCTGGCTAGGTGGACTCAAATTGACATTGATGCTCCAGCATGCCAGAAGAGTGGTCTCGTAAACCCTCGTTTCCCTCTGTATCTCAAGGAGTTCAACGTCGCCGCCATGAAAGAAGCATGGGATCTCTTTTCTGCCGAGACTGGCCCCGAGTCTCCCTTCAACACTTCCATCTTTATGTTCGAAGCCTACTCCACCCAGGGTGTCCGTGGTACCAAAGCGAAGGATTCCGCCTTTGCCTTCCGTGACGAGAATGTTCTCACTGCTCCTTTGATTACTTACAAGCCGGGTGATGCTGCGCTTGACGAGAAAGCTGCAAAGATTGGAAACGACCTGCGTGATATCCTTCACAAAGAATCTGGTCAGAGGAATATGGGTGTCTATATCAATTACGCTTATGGCAATGAGAAGCCTACTGATTGGTACGGAGGCGAGAAATGGAGACAGGAGCGTCTGCGGAGCTTGAAGAACAAGTATGATCCCAAGGGCAAGTTCAGCTTCTTTGGTCCAATTGCTTAGCCAAAGGTTCGAGTTTAATTTTTGATAATGTCATATCGTTTCAAGAACAAAGTTTAAAATTTTGATGACTGTCAAATGCGACTTAACAGGCACATGATATATATGAATGTTTTACACATTCGATCTTTGCAGAGATATGAGCTTAGCAGTAGCGTGATATATATATTTGTGTCTAGTAAACACCATGGATATTTTATTCTTAGCTTTAGATTGTTCCTGGTGCCATGTCACATGACCGTATAGAAGTCAATGTAGGACGAATGGATTTTCGGTGGATCATCTCAGAGTATCATTGAAGATCTGACATGTCTAATACAAAAATTAAGGATAAGTCGAGACCTGTCGGAAATGCTCCACATCGACTTACTCTATCAGGGGTTTCCCGTTAGTAGCTTTCTATGGCTATAATCGTTGTATTATTTATTCTTCCGCAAGCGGAGTGCTGTGCGAGAGTAAGACAGAAGTAAATGAGCTCAACACACTACAACAATCGGACTCTAGCAGTTTGCCGTATGCCGTTTGTCCGCATAGGGATGCGGCTACTGTGGCTGGAAATATGGGCTTAATAGGTAAGATTGCCATCCAAAAACCAAGTGAGAGCGACTGTTAAGACCCAGAAGACAGGCAAGGCTCTCGGAGTTGACATGCTCCTACAAATGGATTTTGCCGAAAACGCATTGAGCCGCGCGCTTACCTTTGTATTTGAGGGTGTCGAAGACCTATTTTCATCATTGACAAATCCTTTCGAGCCTTTCTAGTATCATGAGAACTTCGAGGATGGGAACTCCATCTGCATCTGTGACATTCATCAGATTAGAGTCACAACAAGGCTGGCGCCTAGACTAGCACACAGCAGACCCCTTGTTTGATCTTGGTGATACAGCAATCGGCTGTCAGTCCTATTTCGGTACATACTGTCAGCAATCCTCCAAGCCATGAACAGGGTCTCCCAGAATGACGTTGGTTATTGGGGGCCGTTTTATGGTCTGTGTGCCACCAAAAGCGAACAAGCTGAAGCAACCCTTGCGCTTCTTTTGGGGGCCATTTTGATATCGAAAAATGTCGAAGCAGTCTTTCTATTTTTGCAACGATGATACCTGCTAGAGAAGTTGAGTTATTTTGACACCTCCTGAAGGCTTGAGTGTCAGCGTAGCATTGGTTCCAATTTTAACAATGGTGAGGCTCTAAGGCAGCCGACATATGATCTACCACCCCTTTCTAATATGCTTGAGAGCTTATATATCAGCGTTACCGCAGACCATATCGGCTTGCTCTCCTTCTACCATACTCTGTTTCTTGGTAAAGTTTGAATGGTCTTGGCGCAGAGTCTCTAAAACAGCAAGAGAAAAGCAGGGGATTTGAACTTCAAAATGGTAAAGTAAGTGCTTTTACTATCCCTAGGCATCTATGCTCTTCCAAATCATCTCTGGATTACCTTGCTAACATCAATGTGTGTTAGCCCGCCACCCAAGAAGACTGGCAAAGCACGTCCAGTTGCTGGTCCCCATCGTCCCCCAGCCGGCCGTCCTGCTCAAAATCCCGTCCAAAGACCTCCCGGTTACCAACAAGTTGCCGCACCAAGACCGGTTGCCGGTCGTCCTGTCGTCGGCAGGCAGCCTGTGCCCAGTCAGGGAATGCAAATGGCACAAATGAGGCGACCGCAACAGCAAGCAGAATCCGGAGGTCCAAAACCTGCCCATGCGATAAAGCCAGGACCGCCCAAAGGACATACTTCGAGACCTCAACACGTTCAGCACGTCCAACATATTCAACATGTCCATCATCAACCAGTCCAGCAGGCTGGACGCGCACCAGCGCCACATCCGGCCGGGGGCCATGCTCACAACAGCGGAAGCTCCTCAAACATGAAATATGTCGCCGGTGGTGTTGTGGGAGGCGCAGCTCTCGGGTTAGGGGCAACTACCATATACAACCAGATGAACAGCTCAACCAACGTTGTCAACCAGGAGCACAACAGTTACTCGTCTGAGAACAACAACTGGCAGTACGACAACTACGAGCAAGATAACCGTTATGTCGATAACAGTAACTACTATGACAACGGTGACTACTACGACAACCATCCATCTGATGATGATGGCAACTATGATAACAACTACGACCCGAATGCTAGGTATGAGAGTGATGGAAATGACGATCAATACGATGGCCACTATACCCAAACACCAGCTCAAGACGTTTCGATGGGCAACAACGGAGGCGAGGAAGAGGGCTGCTGCGGTGACTGTGGATGTAATGACTGTTGCGAGTGTGGAAACTGTTGTGAGTGTGAGAACTGTTGTGAATGTGAGGACTGCTGCGGCTGCTGCGGAAGCGATGAGAATGGAAATGGTGGGTGCGTGGTTATGTAGATTTGTAGGATGATGATTGCGTTTAGTATTAGATAATGTCTGGGGTTTGGTAATGACTTATATCATTTTTGTTTACGAAGAGAACCTTCAACTATCAATTCTTCTGATATCCTATGGAGATGACATGCAGAATAACGCATATAATACCATTGTGGAGGGTAACATATACAAAACAATTTACTGGAAATAAAGGACTAGATAGACTCTGTCTGAGCCAGTGTTGGCATGCAGTAGTAGCATAGGACTAGCTCAAAAAGAAAACTGCGATTCTCGTGTGAACCCTGCTGTCGAAAGTCAAAAAGAAGTGGAAACATCAAAAAATGTCGGTGGAGAGGCTCGAACTCTCGACCTTTGGATTACCCTGGTGTTTAACCAAGTCATATCTCTATGAGACCAACGCTCTAACCAACTGAGCCACACCGACCTGGTTATTTTGATTCAGGCTTAGTACATATACCTGGTCGCAACGACAGTTACTGTAACTCCTCTGCTGCCTCTCGCAACACGCTTATTGAAATGAAGTGAACTATATAAAGCAGTAGGAGTGATAAAACTATCGTTGCGAAATAAATCATTATATAAATTAATGGTACGCAGCGTTACTATTATATCCAAGACAGGGCATCATACACCTGATCTGGCCTCTGGCATCTTGCTTCCATATCGCGCCTCACTAGATGTCCTAGACTCTGTTGTTCCAGTTTCTGCACGATTACACCTTGATGTATCCTCATACGCAACATTGATGTTGGTCGTCCTCATAATACCATTATACGTCATAATCTCCTCCTCCGATCCCGTCGGTGACACGCCTCGGATCTCAGTTCGTTGGTTTCTCGATCCTCGCAAGTCTTTGAGGTGTATGTTCTCATGGTTGTGTGACCGCAAGCCGTGTGTTCCTCGACTGCCGTTCCCATATCGATCGGCATACGGTGTGGCAGAAGCTTCTCCAGTGCTTCCAAAGAGTGCAGGGAACCAGCGGCGGAACAGCGGTCGTAGAGCTGGGATGGATGCGGATATAATAGCAATGTTCGTTTCGACTGCTCCCCATACAGGTAGGACGGTATAAAAAGTATCTTCGCCTGGGGAGGGTCCTTCGACAAGTTGGTGGTGGATGGAGATGACTCTGAGAATCCCAATGATACCAACACTGCACGTTATTAGTCCTGGGCTTTCGGAGAGACGGTAAATTACTTACGAAGTGCCCAAAACAAACACACTCATCACAGCAATCTTGGTTGCCCATCGCATGGTAAGACCCAAAACAATCCAATAGGGCAGAGCGATAACAAGGAAATCCGTCACGATAGTGATGCACGATGCGATGACATGGAACCAGTTGCTAACGCACTTGACCCCCGGCTCTTTACGGAGGGGAAAGTCCCAATTTGCTTCAATCGGCCAGCATTGAAACAAGGCAGTAAAGAAAATGGCAACAGCGTGTAGAGCATTGAAGATATTAAGTGCGTAAATGGCATATCGTATACTTGTTTTGTGGCCGCCGAGTCGGAGAAGGAAGAAGAGGATTGATGCTTTGACGAGGGCTAGGACGGGGTTGTAGAACATCTGTACCAGAAAATTCCACCAAAAGCCAGCAGCGAGGTCGAGGTCTTTCGGTACATCGTAGGCTCTGAATCCCCAGTAATTGAGTTTCATGACTATTAACGACGAGGGTTAGCAAAGTCTATATGGATCGTTTCAGACATTTTTTACTTACACATATACAGAGGTCCAATCATAAGCAAAGCAAAAAACTAAGCATGTCAGTTGGGTGAACGAGCCGGGAGGAGGTCCCTACTCACAAGTGCTCCTAGAATGAGGTAGTCATCTATAAAAAGCAATAAGCATTTGAGATAAGCGTATGCAAGCCGAGATCACTTACCGAGACCCGTCGTCCGTGTGGTCACGCGACTATATATGCGCATCGATACGATTATTATCGACAGACTGGGGAATATGAACAAGGCTGCAAGGCCTTTCTGCTGAAGCGGCGTCGTCGGGAGAGTCGTGGGATTAGGGAATGGTGGTGGCCCCGTTCGAGGGTAAAGACTGGAAAAATCCATTGTGAAACTGAGTTTAAAGTTGCTCAACGCTGAAAGGTAGTACGTTTAAACGTTATATCCCGTTGCTTTTGCTAAAAGCCAAGCGCAGATTCTGACGCGCTGATCCGGAAGGACGTTGCGATCGTTATGCTGATCAGCGGCCTCGGCAGCAGGGGAAACGCCGTTGAAATGCACGACGAAAGCCGGGCAACAGGCTATCTAGATATAACAAGAGGGGTTTCTACAGGCTTATGTACATCGTTGGTAAACTGCCAGTCGCCAATATTCAGGGGGGGGTCCAGCACACGCAGAATCTTCAAGAGAAACCTCATAGCACAATAGGGCTGTATGCTTAAACAGAGTTTGTGACGGATTCAGAGTTTGACTCAACATGGGTTTCATGGTCCGTGAGCAGAAAGCTGAACCACCATCACTCTGTATCAAATGAGAGACATGCTGATGAGTTCGGTTCCTGAGAGACGGCATACATGCGGGGCCGCGTACCAACCCTCGAGTGGAAAGTGATCTCATGTACTCTGTACTGTAAGCAAGATTACACTTTGTTGGTTCTAGAACCAAGGCCTGTCAGTTTCGAGTCCCTCGTCCAAGGCATCGGGGCTTCAGCTCTTTCCGTGCCACACATCCCGCTTTGAGCCGGACTGCAAGATTAGCTGGGGCCGATCGATGCACGACCATCCTGTAGGAATTGCGCATTGTCCGCGGAATAATCGATGCCAGGTTCAGCTGTGTTTCTGATGGTGCATGTTGGTTGTCAAAGGATCAATAGTGGAAACGGAATGTCATTTGGTGGCTTTTGTGCCAACAGACGTTTCTACCGGTGCTTCAGTTGGTGGCTGAAACATATCAACAGCCTTGTCTATCCATATTTGTGCTGATCCTAATAAGCAACAGCGTATCAACAGATATGTTAGACATTTCAATACTGATAGCACATAGTACGGCCTGGGAATTAAGTTTTCTTAGTCTGGGGTTTCGGCGTGAAGTGGGATAGACAATATGGACGGACATCTTCATCGGAGCGATAAGCATAAACGGCTTCCTCGTTTAATCTAACTTTAAGCCACCATCCTCCACTTGTTCTCAAACGGTCAGGATCTACATTTGAGGGCTTTTCATTAGGCTGAATTCCCTTGATAATCTTCAACGCTGGACTACCAATAAAACGCATTAATGGTGTACGTAACATGCAGCCTCCAGGAGACACGGCTGGACCCTGCAATGCCTAACCGAGAAACTTTGTCGGGCCTCCGAGGATCCAGCCACTACCCCAGATCCCTGAACCCTTACCGGGATTGACAGCCAGTCGCAACCCTAAAGGCTGATCCATCGTCCGTCTCAGATAAACAGCCCGTCCCATGATCTTGTCCATAACGAAATTTGTGCACAGCTTCAGCAGAGAGGTTTCCAACTCTAGAAATGGTTCTGGTCAACAGTTTTTGGGAAATGGAGAAGATACCAACTGCGAGGCTTGAAGTGTTGAGATAAATGGTATAAGAGAATCCTAAAAGGAACTGATAATCTCGTCTCTCGTACTCTCGGTACTTAATTAAGGCCGCCTTGTTAGATAATTACCGAATAAGGTTTGCTGCTCGGTCTAGGATCATGAACTCTGTCGGCGTCTGACCCTGCTGCTGAAGAATTTGTCCGTCCGCGGGTGCTAGTCGACTCCCGCTCCAATTAAATTTGTGACCTGTCACATCAACTTAAACAATCCCCGAAGAGCCCAACCCTGCTGCATGTTGGTTGTGGTGCATACATAGTATACGGATGGAAGACAATTCGAAAGGCCAAGCTAATTAAATCGACCATCATTTCCACTATCGATCCACTCGGCTTGCGAGTGCCGTCCTCCCGTCTTGCAGCCGCATACTACTATGTACAATTATTAAGTAACAATGTCGGGGGTTTTGCATCCGATATCTGCACAATGTCCACCCTTCCCCCATCCTAGACTTCACCTTGTCTTCTCTTCTCCACTCGGGTCAGCACCAACCAACAGCCAGCAGCAGGGTTGGTAATCAGCCCATAATCCTAAAGTCTGGATAAGTGCTACCTAATACGTACCAACCACCGGTTCGCCGTACCAACAGATACAACGCCAGCGGGAGGATTCTAATAGTTCAAAGGCTAGTGTTATATGCATAGTATATAGTCAGCATAGTAAGACATGTGGCTTAAGTCGATCTCCCCCCTTTCTTCTCCATCCCCATTACTCTGCACTCCCGTTCCATTCTTGATGCAGTGTCATCTTTTGTCTCGTCCCTGCAGCCTGTAAACCTTCTTTCATACGAGAATGCAAGGCTCTCGCCTTTCGTGGCTGCTTGCCGCCCTTGTCCCCTTTGCCCTTGGTCAGACAATTGACGTCGACGGCGAGGCCGTTCGTAAGTGACATCACCTGCTGATCCTCTCTTCCCCATTTTCATTTCAACGAACCATCGCTAATCTGAAACCTGTGACAGCTGCTGACGAGAGCAATGTTGCCCCTGCATGGGCGAGTCCATTGACTGCAGCTTCAAAGAACTCCAACGGCCCTCAATTGACTGACGCTGTGCTCGCCAATCTCACCGATCTGAACTTGAGTGACATTGAGCTCTTCTACTTTGCCGACACCAAGACTGCCAGCAAACGGCACGCTGTTTCGGACTCAAAGTGCAAAGTCTTCCCTGGCGATAAGAAATTCCCCTCCAAGATCATCTGGAAGGTCCTCGACCTTCTTACTGGAGGTGCACTTATCAGCACTGTTCCTCTCGGTTCAGCTTGCTACAAGGGAGAGCACTATGATGCGGAAAAATGTGAATTTCTTAAAGACAATTGGCATAACTCCACCACTCAGTGAGTTCAAGTCTCGGTGTGCGCCACCTTGATGCATTATTGACTGACGCGTTCAAGTATCGATGATCCTACCTCGGTCATGTCGCCTCTCTTTGAGGGCGCCACTTGTGAGCCCAGCAATGCCGAATCTGGCTCCAAGTGCACCATCGGTGGCTTCCCATTGTACGCTGTCAAGGCCACCAATGCTGCTCAGATCCAGCTCGCCGTCAACTTTGCCCGCAGCCTGAACCTTCGACTTGTCGTACACAACACCGGTCATGACTTCCTTGGCAAGAGCACTGGTGCTGGTGCTCTTAGCATCTGGACTCATAACTTGAAAGACATCAAGTTCACAAAGAACTATCGTGGTGCCAGTAGCTATACTGGTCCTGCGTTCAAGATCGGCGCCGGTATCCAGGTCAAGGACTTGTATGAGGCTGCTGACCGTGAAGGCTACACTGCTGTTGGTGGAGAATGTCGCGTAAGTCCCGCCTAAACATGTTTTTGTTACGTTTATTGACAGTATATCAGGATGTTGGTGTGGCCGGTGGTTACCTTCCGGGAGGTGGTCACTCCCCTATCAGCCCTATCGCTGGTCTTGCCGCCGACCAGCTTCTGAGTGTTGACATTGTCACACCCGATGGTCGTTTCGTGACTGCTGACGAGAAGCAAAACACCGACCTCTTCTGGGCCATTCGTGGCGGTGGTGCTGCTACATGGGGTGTTGCTGTCTCCATGACTGTCCGTGTTTACCCTAAGATGTCCTTCGCTGGTATGACTTGGAGTGTCAACACCAAGGACGTCGGCATCTCAGAAGAGGCTCTCTTCAAGGCGCTCGAGGCCTACTGGCGTCGCTTCCCCGAGTACTCTGACAAGAAGAGCTACGGCTACAGCTTCCTCTTCCCTGCTGGCAACGGCAGCTACCTCTGGACTATGAACCCTTGGATGATCCCCAACATCTCCATTGCTGAATTCAAAAAGATGGTTCAGCCTCTTCTTGATGAGTGGAAGGAGCTTGGTGTTGACCCCAAGCCCGAGTTCTTCCAGCACGATAGCTTCTATCCCGCCTGGAAGAAGCACTTCCCTGCAGAGAACGTTGGCAACTACAACGGCCGCTCTGGTTCTCGTCTCATCCCCCGTAAGAATTGGGACGACCCTAAGCTTCTTGACAAGACTATCAAGACTCTCAAGAGTATCCTCTCTGAAGATGGTGTCTTGATCATCTACAACATCAACGCCAAGCAGACAAAGGATACTCCTCCTAACTCTGCTAACCCTGCTTGGCGCGACGCCAACATGTTTGTCATCACAGCCCTCAACTGGGACATCAACGGCCCCGAGGAGGAGATTGCTGAGGTAAACAACAAGATCACTTTTGACATCATGGAGCGTCTCAAGGCTGTTACCCCCGGTGGTGGCGGCTACGGTAACGAGGGTGACGTGATGGACCCTGACTTTGGTCAATCTTTCTTTGGATCCAACTACGAGAAGCTGTATCAGCTGAAGCAAAAGATTGATCCTTACGGTGTCTTTTATGCTCCTACAGCTGTTGGCAGCGAGGACTGGTACATCACTGGCCAGCCAGCTTACGTGACCAAGCAGACTGGTCGACTCTGTCGCAAATAGACTATGTAGAATACACTCTATCTGTTACGCGTGTGTCTAAACTAGATATGTTAGCTGGAAATGATACGCCGGTGTTCATTCTGCACCAGTTGTAAAATAAGTGTCTGGAAATTACAAACACAACTCAGAGTCTCATTTGAAGCTTCCGGTAATGAATCACGAATGAACTCCATGCCTTGTTTCGGTGAATCTTGTTGGGAAGTATTTAGCTAATTCTACTCGCAAGCGCTGTGAACAATCATATGTTTGACTAGGTGCTACACTCCTGTGGGTCTGAGTAACAACAGTGTCGTTTGCGGTTGGGTTTCTCGTCATATTCAGAACCTTGTGCGACGATGCCAACAGGAGGTAGCTCGGGACTTCACGACCTTAATTCACCAAGGCCCCGAGTGCATGGTCACAGATGATTCACCCGCTAGATTGCAGTCACTAACAACTCACTTTATGACACTTACAACTGTCCAAATCTCTCTTCTCTCTACATCTACGGAGCAAATCACTTACAGACACAAACACAGCCGAAATCCCAAGTACCGGATCAAACCCATATTCTATCAGGAAGCTTCGAACAACCGGACACCATGCTTACAGAAACGATACAACCGGACCACGCAATGTGGAGATGCAATGGTAGAACTCTTGATAAAATTTGTGGACAAGACACAGACATCAATGAGATGGATGGCTCAACATGCAAGAAGAGGCGAGCTGTCGACGATTTGGCCCTCAGTTACGGACCAAAAATCATCGGAGAGCTTTACAGCATCAATAGCCAAGGCAAGGAGAAGTGGAAATACTACATGCCCAGGCCTTTCAAGACGTGACCACAAGGCGCAATACGGCCGAGGGGTGGAGTGGGAGGACACATATCAAAGACGTTGTCAATAAAAAGATTTTTTTTTTCAATAATAGTATCAATTGAGAGGGAGATTCATTAAATGCTTATCTACTTTGCTCATAATTCAGATCACTAATCCAAGTGCTTGACATCTGCCTTCTCCATCACTTTAGTCGAGTTGTCCGTCTCATACAAGCCTTCAGGTGCATCACCAAAGACTACAGAGATCTCCTCGAGTGTGCGTCCCTTGGTCTCTGGGTAGAAGAAGAAGATGACGAGGCCGTATGAAACGAGAAGAGCCACATATACAATGTAGTATTTCCAGCCGATAGCCGCCAGTGCAATTGGGTTGACGAACACGTTGAAGATGAGAGCGGAAATCATGATCATCCATAGCGCAGACATACCGCGACTGCGAAGCTGGAAGGGCCACAACTCGAGGGGGTATGCGACTTGCAGCGGAGTACTATTTGTCTCGTTAGTAACATGATCCAAGTCAGATTTGAGAACAGGATGTCTTACATAGCAACACCGTAACCGGCATTGAAGAGGAAGATGAAGGGAATCATGGTAATTCCGACAGACTTGGAACCAGTGCTTGCGAAGCTTCCAGACAAAGCCGTAATCAGAATGAAGCTGACAAGCATGATTGCACAAGACAGCAAGAGAAGAGGGCGTCTTCCCCAGCGTTCAACAGACATGGCACCAGTGCATGCGGCGATCAAACTCCAGATCTGCAGACATCCATTGATGAGAGTCTGGTCAGTGACACTGGTAATGCCAACGGTGCTGAGGACGGTAGAGAGATAGTAGCTGACGACTCCGTTGCCGACCCATTGGCAGTAGATGGCGAGGGTAAGAGTGATGAAGAATCGTCGGCGATGAGCCTTGGTGGATACGAGGGTCATGTATGAGGTGGACTTCGTTGCTTGCTTTTCGGATTCAATAGCTGTAGTGATTTCGTGAAGTTCAAAGTCGACTAGAGGATGGTTCAACTCGCCGCCCTATTCAAATAGATTAGATATGTCACTGAGTAATGTCGACAAGTGTAGAAGCTTACAGCATGTAACTTGGCCAGGATTCGGCGGGCCTCTTCTTCCCGACCGATAGACACAAGCCATCTGGGGCTTTCCTCAATCATGATCAAAGCGGGAAGTCCCACAAGGGGCAAAGCAATCTGAAGAATGGTGGGAATCCTCCATGCCCAGTCATCGTAGTTTCTTGTGCCGTAAGAAGCCCAAGACGCGATGATGCCACCAACGAAGTAGTTACAGTTCATCAAAGCCGAGACAACACTTCGCTGGCTGGGGTAAGCGATCTCAGTAATGAGCAGAGGCACTGCGGTCGCAAACATGCCGGTTGGTAGACCAAGGATAAAACGACCCGCAATCCATTGAGCTCTTGACTGGGCACCGGTTTGGAGGCCAACGCCAAGTGCGAGTGGAATGAAGGCAAGAAGGATCGGAAGACGACGGCCATATTTGTTGGCAAGCCATGAGCTGGGTGGGCAAGCAGCAATAAAGCCGATAAAGTATGAACAGTTGATGAAGCCTGACCATTCACCAGTAGGGTTTCCCATGAAAGTGTTCCATTGAGGGAAAGACTGTAGTGAGTTAAGCAGACTACCGTCGTATCCAATGGCAGACTCTGTTATTCTTGGTCAGTAAAAGAAGTAAACATAACGGTGTATAGTTACGCACGGAAGCAGACAAGGCCAAGAATCAACCCATTGAGCCTCGCCAAGTGGCTCTGCTTGTACCAGGGTATAGTCGGGTTTGGCAAAACTGCCATAATCCCTCCCAACGAGGGCTGGGGCGTTTTGTCTACAGCCATGGCTCCAAAATATAAGGTTGGAAGTTAGTGTGAGATCTGAGTGTCCTCGCAAAGGCAACGGCTCAAAACAAAGTGCGATCAACGCCCATTATAAACTGACAGACGGGACCCAGATTAAATCGCCGCTGTCACTCGAAAGAGAGCTTAGATCGTAACATCGCGGGGTCTCCAGTTTCTACATAGTTCCCCCAGGTTGTGGGATGATAGTGAGAGGGCGACAGGGGAGAAAGAGGAGGCAACTGAGACTAGATGTTACGCAGCTCCACTTAGCTGAAGGAACAGATCAAGAAAACGACCGTTCGGGATCCTTGGACCCCGCAAATTACTCTTCTCCATGTTTGCGAACTTGTTTGCCGAAAGCCCCTGCCTACATGTTCAAAGCGCTTTTGGTCTTACGAGTCATTAGTATGCAACGCCACGACTCAAGTGTTGCCTCTTTTTGGTCTCTCGTCAAGTCTTTGGCGTCGGTAATCATACCCAAACTTCGGCTGAGATTCGGATAACTTGAAGTGAAATTACTTGATTGGTTTAACAAAGTTGTCTCTTGATTTCGGCAGTTGGACATAACCGTACATGCAGTCACACTAAACCCCTGATGAGCAACATTGCGTCAAAGTAAACCAGCACGTCCAAACGAAAACTCTCGCATTATCGATTGATCTCTTTTCCCCCTGTTCTTCGATCTTTATGTCTTTGCCTGTTTGTTCATCATGTCAGGCCCTGATAGTTCACCTTTAACAGCAGACGTAAATCTTCACATTCCGCTCCCACGGACTCGGGAAGTTCTTCTAGATCCGTCATGGTCCTCGGGCTCGAAAGTGGAAACTCGTCAAACAGGGCCCACGCCGTAAATGAAACGGGCTTCCCGGTCTTGATTGTGCCCATTGTGCTCCCCATCCATTAGTGCCATTGCTCACACGTTTTTCCCCAACCCCAACGCCGAATTCAATGGTAAACTAGCGCGTCTACCCCGGTCTAGAACAAACATAAGGCCGCGAATAATGCCGAGAGTGGGTTAAGTTCCCCAGAACTTGATCAGATGATCGATACAACTTGCAAGAAAAAAGTTCTGAGACAGTTACGTGAGAATTTGATCAGCTATTGCAGTGAAGAACTGGTAATCTTGCATCCTTTCGGGGTGCAATTCTGTAAAGCCCACATCGCTCTGCCCGGTCCTGGGTCTTAGTCCGATGTTTTATAGGAACTCACTGTTTACCGTGCACTCCAATTAATTCCCCGCATTATGAGTTTGATCGTTCCAGGTTCACGTAAGACCATGAGGGGTAAAAGGGCAGGCGACTTCAATGGGGTTTAACCAACGTACATTAGTGGTTGAGCTGCGCGGAAAGATATCAGTGTCAGCGCCACTTAATACTTGAGGATAACTATTGCCCGGTTGACTAGTTCATAGGATAACTGTTACCCGGTTGACTAGTTCATAGGATAACTGTTACCCGGTTGACTAGTTCATAGGATAACTATTACCCGGTTGACTAATTCAGCAGTCATCTCAAACAACAAATAACTATTAGTTGGACAATCGGATATACGGTGATATAGAAGATACTGGGCTAGACATTGCTTGGCCTCTTTAGTCTCGAGGCACTGTCTTGTTGGTTCTCTTATTTCTTGTCGTGTCCAAATAATCCCTCCGATCTCTGGGCTATATACGATGACCAGTCTTATAACATTTGGCTATCCCAGCGATACGGTTGTCTTGGCACATCGTCATCGAGAACTGTGCTCAAACAAGGATATTAAAAAAGACCCGCCCAATATCAGGATACCTTGCACCAAGGTCTCGATAACTCGACAAGGTCGTCAGTAGTAAGCGTCAGCATCAGACCAAGGTGGTCGTCCTGTATCTTCGTCTTGTTTCACTGTCAATTCTCCAAGACACATGTTGTACGCAAGATGCCATTGTTCTCGGTCAATACTCATGATTGTCATTCATCAGTAACGATATTCGTTACAGTTCTTCTCTGCAAGAATAATAGTTACTCTGCAACTGTCACCTGTCCAAGGCTCCGAGTACGAATCACAGTAAAGTAAAATCTCATTCTCATACAATAATGGTATTATATCTCTGGCATTATTGACATTACTAGTAAATAAACAATGACCTTCCTACCAGGAAAGGGAGCAAGAACTCAAACTCATAACTATAACTTGACTTATGACATCCTTTAAAACACCTTGTCTGCCTAGTACATGTTTTGCAAAGCCTTTGGCGGGCCGGTTTTTCTTTATCGTCTGCAACACAACTACCAGTTTGAGACATTCACATATCGTTGGTTATAATACTCCTAATGTACTGTACAGCGGGTTGGGTTTCCGACCACGAGTACCACGACTGGCGAAAGATCAACACAGCCTCCTCTCGCGATCCAGGAGTATACATGGACGGCACATCGTAAGCATAGAGGTTTGGGTTCAGGACACCCGGCCAGAAATGCGGGTTATCTTCCTTGACCTTTTTGTACAACTGCAGGATCTGGGCTCGAAGCTGGGTAATGAGATCCAGTTACTTTTCTTGAGCGACGACGTCTGGTCGGCTGAGGAGTATGTTGCTCATAGCTTCTTCCTGCAGGTGGTCCTATCTAGCTTCTCCAGACGCACCGGGGTTCCTCAGCACGAACGCATGAAGGCTGTCCAAGTCCTGCATCAAGCGGATCTTGATGAGTGTCAGGGCCACAGTGAAAGAGACATCATGATAGTGAGTCTTCTCAAAGACGGGCTCCAATGCATCCTGGTCATGCAAATCGAGGAATGGCAGGCTTGTGTCGTTCCATGTATAATGTTCGTCAGGCACGACCGCATACCGTTTGATAAAGTCGTATGCCTGTTGATCATTGCCGAGTCGTAGATGCAGTGCAGGGACATAGGACCGAACGCCCTGGTTGTCACCTCTGCAAACGCGGATCATGTCAAGGGCATGGTCAAGAGCGGCTTGAACAGCTTCTCCAGTGCGAACGTTGAGTATGGCAGACATCAGATCAAAACGAGCCGATATGTAAGGGCGAGTGCTCTTAAAGTACCAAAATTGGCCTGCTGCGGTGTCAAAGGGGTTTTCGCCACCTGTATCTTCGCCCGGCTCGGCGCGTAACTTGGCCTCTTCGGCTGCCAGTTTGTCTCTCTGCTGTTTGATAGGGACACATTGTACCCTGTGTCTAGGTCAGTCTACCTTTTGGTGAGGCTTGCCACAGTACTTGACGACTTGGCAGGCGCCGCAGCGTAGGAGGTTGGGTGACTGGAAACTAACTCGACATCCAGATGCCAGGCTGCAATGGTTGTAGGGAAGTCCAAGATTCATGCGAGGCATTTTTGTGAGTAGATTATTGTTCAATTGATGATATTGTGGTGAAAGAATGACGGTGTTGGCTCTTGTGTTGTAGCTGTACGTAGTTACCAAGACATGTCAACATGAATTGCGGGTTGACAAAGTGTCCAAAAATAAAGTTCTACTTATTCTTATCTTATCTTGTATGCATTCCCCACTGTCTCCTCCGTCGTTGTCGTGCACATGCTCCAGGCCAGCCTCTTCCTTAATCTAAGGATGTTGACAACACTATAAGGTACATACTTGGGCAACCTCGTTACAGCTACTATATTACTAAAGTTATATCGATCACCATAGAATATTATCGTTTCTGCTGACTTGCACAGCTAGTATAAAAATGGTTCTGCCAGGTGTTGAGAGGACAGAGACATCGTACATACCTGCTATTTTCTAGGTCCTCTCAACATGTTCGTTAGTCTTTCAGGCACACAAAGGTCTGTTAGACACTGATAGGCTACAGATGTACCGGGAAACAGCAATATGTCAATCGCTAGACCAAGCCTGAAGTACGGCAGTTCCAATTCCAGACATTCATGAAGGCTGCTTATAGAGCCTAGTCGAGTCATGACCCTTTGTGATTGGCCTTTTTTACGCCAGTGTCACACCTAACGGTTGGTGCAAAGGCAAATGGGCACCTCCTTAACTCTTCACGATCACGATCACGTTCTCGTTTCTCAATCTCGTTGCACCGCATCTTGGCTCGTGCGTCCACTCCTTATATTTCCGCATCTTTCTAGAGCTGACTTGGGCTTCTCGGGCATCCCAGCAGGTTACACACCAACGTGTAACTCTCATCCATGGGGCCTTTCATAATTTGAGAGATCAAAGAACCGCGTGTCTCTCTTCCTCTTATCAGATGATGCGCGACCAACTTCCGACATCCGACGATCACCATAAACCCAGACTATTCGGTCGTCGATCCCGGATGTCTTCTCCACAACTCGGAGCGGTGCTTGGACGAAAACGGAGGGTCTAACCTTGAATATGGTTAGTCTTTTCTCAATCTTGACATGACAGTTATGACACGAGTTGGCCAATCTCCATAAAAGTGTGGGCTATCCAAGTTGATGAGCCAAAACTTGCTAGCTGCCATCAACTACTAATCAAACTATGTAGTATTGAGAAATCCAACGGAGCATGCCGTAAGGATCAGCGCACCTTTGTTTCTAGTTCGACAAGCTATTAGCGGGTCACCCACAACGGAGGATTACTAGAGCGACCGAAACTAGAACCTGTTTAGGTAGGCTTGCGAACTGTTCATTTCTGGAGATAATGGCTAGTGTTTTATCGTTGTAGATCCCCTAGATGTCGTTTGTATAAGAGTCCCGTTTCGAAACATGAACGAGGAAACAATACAACACAACATATCATCCTAATCACCTGCCTTTTACTTTCTACAACCGTCATTCAACCACTATAACATTTACAATGCGTTTCCAGATGATCCCCCTTCTTGCTGTCGCCAGCTGCGCGACTGTCAACGCAAGCCCCGTCCAGCATGAGCCTCGTGCAGCAGGATGCAGCTCATACACCATCATCAACACCAGAGGGACTGGTGAGGTGCAGGGCGCCTCATCCGGTTTCCGAACAATGAACTCTCGAATCACTTCACAAGTCTCTGGCGGAAAGATTTACAACACTGTATACCCTGCCGACTTCAGCCAGAACTCAGCATCGGGAACCCGTGACATCGTCAGAAAGGTCAACAGCGTCCTGTCGTCCAACCCCAGCGAGTGCTTCATCCTCGAAGGCTACTCTCAGGGTGCTGCCGCTACCGTCAACGCCCTGTCGCAGCTGACTGGTAGCGCCAAGGATGCCGTCAAAGGTGTCTTCCTCATCGGTAACCCTCTACACAAGAGAGGTCTTGAGTGCAACGTGGACAACAAGGGTGGTGACACTACCAAGAACGTCAGCGGAATTTCAGCTTTCGGAGGTGGTGGTATTCCTCAGGACTGGGTCTCAAAGACTCTTGATGTCTGTATCTATGTAAGTAAACCCCAAAGACTACCTCTCCCCTTTGGATTCCTTTACTAACCTAACCAGGGTGATGGCGTTTGCGATACCACCCATGGCTCCGGTATCAACGGGCCTCATCTGCAATATCCTAGGGATTCGTCCACTCAGGATCTTGGAACTAAATATGTTGTGAAGCAGCTGACTGGCTCCAACTAGAACCATTCAAGATGATTGGATCACGATATTGAGTCCCTTGCGACTTGAAGATATAGTTTTACATAGTGTACTTAATAAATACTTCGCCATACATGATACGTTTGTTTAAGAATAAAGGCTGTGCGCATGACGTAGTGCCGCGCAGACATATATCCCAGATGTTGGAAACCCAATTGTCAACAGCCATAGACAACAACTTGCTCTCACGAATCAAGAATGATCCTGCAAACCGTGAACATACAATCCACTCTCCTTCTCTGGGCAAGATACAAACCAGAACACTATCTTTAATCCTTATACATGAGTGTTCCAAAGCAGTGCAGTCTTCAATAGCAAGGTACCTTGAATACCAAATGCTTGCCACTTTTAAGCTACCGAGGCATCTAGAGGAAGTTTATCCACCGATACAGCTACTAAAGAATTAACGCGTCCTTATTGGTTGCACTGCTTTCTTATCACCTTGCCACAATTAGTCTAGTGTCGGTATCACGAACCATCCGACGGCAGTTTCGTTGACCCCAATCCCGAGCTACCTAGGTTTCACTTCAGTTACACTTCAATCCTTCACAACACAACCGCATTACTCCAGCCAAAATGGCATCCGTCAATTTCTCCCCCGATACCGACATCCCCAGTCTCAATGGCAAAGTCATCCTCATCACTGGAGGAAACTCGGGACTGGGCCTGGAAAGCACGCGTCAACTCCTGAAACACGACCCTGCCAAGATTTTCCTCGCATGCCGCTCCAAAGCAAAATACGAACAAGCCATCGCCGAGCTGCAAGAGCAAGGCTCAAAGACCGACGCCGTATCTTTCCTTTCCCTGAATCTTGCCTCACTTGAGAGCATCAAATCTGCTGTCAAAGAATTCCAGCAGGAATCCACTCGCCTAGACGTTCTCCTCAACAATGCCGGTATCATGATGACGCCCGAAGGCCTCACTGAGGAAGGATATGAGATCCAGATTGGTACCAACCACATGGGTCACGCGTTCCTCACTCATCTTTTACTCCCTGTTCTCGAGGAGACGACTAAGATCAACCCTGATGTGAGAGTTATCTGCCTCGCCTCAATGGGCGAAGCCATGGCACCCAAGAACCCTTATCAGTTCGAGCAATTCAAAACCACCATGTCCAACTTTTCAACCTCAGCCCGCTACTATATCTCAAAGCTCGCCAACGTTCATTACGCTGCAGCCCTTGCCGAGCGACATCCCAGCTTGAAGATCATCAGCATTCACCCCGGAATTGTGCAGACGAACCTGACTGGTCCAGCTGTCAGCAACAGTCTCATCATGGGAACCCTCACTCGACTGTTCTTCAGTGTAGCCGGCGTCAACTCAAGCAAAGGTGCTCTGAATCAGCTGTGGGCTCTCTCTGATCCCAAGGCTGAGAGTGGTGTTTTCTATCACCCTGTTGGCGTCACGGGTAAGGGAAGCAAGTTGAGCCAAGACAAGGATGCTAGGGAAAGCCTTTGGGAATGGACACAGAAGGAGATCAAGCAACACCTGTCTTAATGGCATTCTCTCTTCGGGGCGGTTGGCACATCGGGGTTGGAAGTTACATGAACGACGCGTTTTAATTGAGCTAAGGTCTACTTGTTTTACTTGTTACTATTTGATCAGATACTACTATTTCAATTTGTTTATTTATGGTTACCATTCTGCAATGAGATCTCTTTCTGTTCCTCTCTACGCGTTCAAAGGCAATGGGTATCGTACGTACCAGCCAGACTTCAGGACAATGACTCACTCTCTGGTCTACGTTTCGGCGCATGCTAACGCTGGAAGCAAAGAGGCGCTCTTCTGAAAGCCATATTACTCAACCGCAAGTGTGAAGATCCTGGGCAGGTAAAGTCAAAGACGAACAAAGGGCTGAGATGACAATGCTCTGCCACAAAGGACATAATAGCGAGCTACCAGGATATTGTTTTGACAAAAGAAACCACACCAATTTCCACGTCAAGCAACACAAAGCAGTATCTGCTAGCACCACGGCTGTGGATTCTCCTTCAAATCCATGGCTTGATAAAAAATGGATATTGCCAATGGCACAAAGATATCATCCTGAACCATGGCTTTATCACACGTTTCATCCCAAGATGATGTATCAAGAAATAATTCTGAAGTTGAGTCAGAGACATGAGTTTCTTTAATCTTTATCACACAAGAAAGAAAGTAATGCCTGGTCTCTTTGTAACTTTAACAGATGCAATCGTCCCAAGTAGAAGATCCAAAGTCATTGCAATTACCTATAAGATCTGGACATTCCATTCCTCTCTGACTCATTTCTATTAAGTTCACTCATCAGCTCAAGAATCTCAGACTTTGAGCCCGTACACAAGCAACTAACACACGTTTCAACTCAAACATTCACCAAGACATCGTCAACATGGCTGGTCGCAGTAAGTCAGTCACACTACGGTCATTCATCATATTAACATCGTGTTAGACCGTACTGCCTAATTCTATGGGCCTGGTCAAGGTATGTTCTCAACTTTCCAACATTCATAACTCCACGCTGACAATCTTAGGACCTCGCCCTTACATGCCCTTCGCCGGTTCTAATGACAGCGATGTCGAGATAACCTCACACTACGTCAATCACGACGACAACACCGTTGACATATGGGTTACATGGTGCAATGGCTCGCAGGAGATGTTGTGCAGTGAGTACGACGTCCAGACCGTGAAGCCCAACATTGTCTACGAATACTGGCGCAAGGTCGGTGGACGTGATCACGCCACCGAGCTTGACAAGCACCACGTCTTCAACATTCTGGATGAAAACAGAAAGTCATATCGCGTTCAATGGACCGGGTTTGATGAAGATGGGGCAACCTGGGAGGTCAAGTCCAAGGTCAAACGAATTTGTCCTCGAGCTGAACTTGACTGGAAGTACCGCAAGGAGTGGGCTGTAGGCACTCTCATAAACGTGAACTAGAATACTGCTGACATTTTTCAGGCACTAGAGACTCGGCGTTAAGTATATCGATCCTCGTACACCGGGGAGTCCTTGATAGATGGAAGGGGGGCACGATTGTGGTTTTGAAATGGCGGAGCATACATGATGCGGGAGGCAGGCGTTTTATTCATTGTGCCATAAAAAACATGGATCTCGTTGGGAAAGTATTGCGGTTTCTCTTTGTTTCTTTTTGTTTCTCATCTTTGCTTGCCAAGTCTTTCAGCCATGAGGCTCTATCTCAAGCCATCTATTGTAACAACAAGCTTATCTTTCTAGCGAATGATGCATCTTCTATATGACAAATGTGAATCTCTCTTTGTGTGAACCGTAGAGTTATAGGACTGTTTCATTTTGACTTGTGTGTCATGAGCTACCATTTCGTATAAATGTATTCGTCGTCTACACGAGACATCTCCCCAAACACCAAGATCCTTAATATGCGACATTAACTTAGTCTCCAAGCTTCGCGGTAAGTTCTTTGCCACTGAGTCGGCCGAGCTGTTGTAACTAGGACCCAAAAGTAGCACAAGCACACTTATTCTGCTAACTACTCCAACCGAACCTTGGAACTCCTTGCTCTCTTTTCGAGCTCAATAACACTCTCAGATGTTCCTCGGATGAGACCTTCATCCGCATCATGCTGACAAGCCAGAAGCACCAGTGCCGAAGACTTCCAAAGAGGCACCTTTTGCTTTCTGGTATTACCAACTATCGTGGCGACAGCAAATAACAATGAAGCCAGCTCTACCAGCCCTGGCCCGACTAACCAATACCAATGCACAGCAACAAATATCTCCGTGTCGATTCTAACCCCTGTTGCTAATTGTATATTTGGCCCGTATCGTATGTAGTCTGTCATACTGCTCGCCATATTGTCGAAAGCGTGGGAGATGTTCACCTTGCCGCCAAGTGCAGCGCCTAATCCATGTCTCATATTGCCATACGCCCCTTCTACAAACTCCAGCTGAAAGGTCGGCGACTGTAGAAAGTCTTTTAAGGCCATTTCGGCACCCCAGTCAACGTACATTTCAGGTATGCCAGCTTTGGTAGGAGAGCTGACGAGGCGTTGCATCTCAAAGTTACGAGTTTCATTCCACTCAAGATCGACTGTCTGGGTGTTGTTGAAGAAAAAGACGCTTCCATTTGCTCTAGCTTCTGTATATTCATAAGCAGCGTAACTGAGAGTGCATTCCGTAATGTCGATAACCAAAGGTAAATAAGCATCATCTCGCCCTGTTCGATAAATTGCGAATCTCGCCAGGTTGGTGGTGCGTCTGTAAGTGTCCTCATTTTCGATAAAAACAGTCGTGTTGGATCGGAATGATGTCAGAGATAACGGGAAGTTCTGATGGATTGACAAGATTATACCTCCTGGCGTAGTTATGTTGCATATTCTATTTGCATATGGTGGTTGTATTGGATATGTTGGTAGGTCCGATGTAACCGGTTTGCCAGTGTCTTCATCATCATATACACAGGAAGACTTCGAGTTTAATGTCGACAGAGTGACATTCTCGCAAACACTCTTGAATCCAAGTGATACGCAACGATCTTTCCATAAGCAAACGCCGCTACAATTAAATAGAGGAGCAGTATCAATAGCATAAAGCCCTTTTATCATAGCTGCTTGCATATATGGATCAGGGGGCCATTCTATAAAACAGAGACATTAGGATGCTCTCTAACCTCCAGACATTTACTCACCGCCGTTATCACCCCTATACAGGCTCCTGTTGTAGGAATGGGCGAACCCAAATGTAGCGTTCTTATCAGTAGTATTTACTGACCGAGGCTCTAAGCTGATAACCTCCTGGGCCATTGGAGCGAATCCTAGTCGAAGGATTGTGATGAGCGCACCAATAGTGGCCATATTGCAGGATACGTTAAGGAGAAACAGCATTGATCCGTATGGACCTCTGCTGGCTTCATCGAATCTGTGAACGTTGTAAAGTTGGCGGGGTTTGAGTTTGAGATAGAGCCATTTGAGTTGGCCTATGAAGGCGCTGACGTTGTGCATCATAGCTGCCGTACAAGCTGTTGAAAGGATGGCGATCGTTGCATTGATCGATATTGGAAATGGCCATTTCGAAACAGGTTCATCCTGCATGGTCCAAAAGATCACGACCATTCCTATGAAAAGGACGAAGCTGGCAGATGCTGATAGTATCTCAAGACCCCATCCGTACTGGGAGAAGATTCCGCATTGGTCAGATGCTTTACTCTCTTTAGTTTTTTGGTTCAATGTGGGCTCTGTTGGTTCTGTTTCGATGTCACGCATTGGTGCCAACTTGTATGAGTGTAGTGGTGGCTTTGGATGAGTTTCTGGCATGATCGCAGCGGGCTTGCTTGCAACACTAGGTTTGTTTGAGTATGTGATGGACGACAGGATGGGCTATGGGCATCGGTTATATACATGCCATGTGTTCATTGAGTCATCGCATATTGCACTGGTCAGCATAAAACTGATTTATTAATAGAAAGGTTGCACAGGTGGCTGGAGTACTTGCTGCTGGCCGAGCTTGACAATCAGGCTGCACAATAACGATGTGCTTCATGCCGGTAAACATTGAGGGACAAACTGACTTAAAAGGTGTTCGGATCTTAATTACAGACAGGACGCTTAAGGAGCTAAGTCCTTCGTATCTCTTACTACCGTGACGAGAACATCTTTTCCGCCCTGTCAAAGACAAAGGCCGAGGAGTGAAGTGCGGGCGATGACTTCTTAGTCGTACAAGGCAGTGTGCGTTAGCTCTTATTCTTGTCATCAGTCATGAAACACACTGGGTGATACATGCAAGTTACTCAGATGGGAGTTGAGCGTGTCCAGGATCCGGGTAGCGTGTTATTCTGATGACTATTGGAGCACCGCTTCATGTGCTCACCTCCATGTGTGCGGGTCGGCTCCGAATCAATCATACACGAGCAGGCAAGGAATTCTTGTTATGGATAGAGAGGAGCTTATGGTAGAATTCGATCTAGGTGCAAATCTACCCAATGGGTGCTCTCTTAAGTCAAAAAGTGTTCACCCAGAAGCAGCAAAGGACTGCTCATTGGTATGCGGTCATCTTGGAAAAGCGACGAGAGTTCTTGGTTGGCTTGTACGACTACGAATGCACAAATATTGGGAGAATATCTCCTTTGGCGAAGAATACGCTCTTGCGAAGGGAATAGGGACGCCTCGGCAACTCGGAGGTTCTGCCTCTTTAATGAGAGAGCTAGTGAGAGATCGTTGCAGATACGATCTGATGTACCACGCTGGTGGTGCTTGTACTACGTTCTTGACTATGGTGGCTCAGTGCAGTTGGCGGTTTGCGAAGGCAGTATGCAACTATACCGACCCCAGTGCATCGTGTTCGTGGACTGGCTAGCGTTTTTTGAGGCGCCCTGATGGTCGCGAGATGATGGCGCGCGCTTGCAAGTCTCGACTGACTGAACAATAATTGAGTTTGGAAGTAGAAGTCACTGCGTTGACATGTTCGACGGACGACAAGCTTGCTTCATGATCATGCGCAGGGTGCTCGTTTATGAGCGGCGGTCTTCAGTCGCGTCACAGTTCGGCTACTACCAAAAGTACCCGGCGGGGATGGTCTCTTGAAGGTCATTGCCGTGAGGACAGGCAGGGGACAGCTGTGCACAGCAGCAGCATACAAGTATGAGTGTCGATCGGCGTCGCGTGGGTGGGAGAGATGCTGCCAGATTCTATGAAACCACAGTCGTCTGTACTTGTGTAGAGGAAGGTCGTGCAGTCGAGGCCCAGCGCATGCCACGCCGGCTACAGTGCAAAGCAGAATGCAACAGCAGCTCGAGGCCGCGCCAAGTAGACAAACCGTATTGTTTTGCTCAGGTGTCTCCCGGCTCGTTTGTATTTGTCGCTATCGTCTGAGGTGCGTTATCGTCGGCAACGAAGCAACGAGGGCATGGTTGGGGTATGACGAGTCGCCCATTGGCAGCGTTCGTATCGTTGTCGCAGAAGCATCCGAATTCTTCTTGTGCAGGCTCAAGTTGGATTGTTTCGCCTGTCGGGCTGCGTCTCGTGGGCTTTCCAACGGCTGTTCCCGCTACCGAATTGGCTTCCAGAAGGTTATAGTTTAAATCGGTCGAGGTCCGTTGACCCGCGCGGTAGGTGGCTAATCAGTGCTGACAGCGAATTGAAGTCGGGTCGGCGGTCGCGAGGATGGAGAATCTGCAGGTCATGTCGAGTAGGATGGCAGAGCGGGTTCGCGACTCTCGTTTGCAAAAGTCCAGGATGCGAGGCTGTGAGACGGGTCTGGGTGCACAGAAGATGGAGTTCGAGTTGTCCAAGTGCGTCGAGAGTGAGGCACCAGAAAGAGATCAACAAACGCGCAATGCCTCACCAGTGACAAGCTCACGATAAGAGATAAGAGATCTTGTCTTTGAACTGGAACCTGCCCTCAGAGTATCAGAAAAATTGACCGTTAAGACCATAAGAGACAAAATTATTAGGGCAGCTTATGCCACTTAGACTATGCTTCTTAGACTACTTATTTCTATACCCTAAGACTTAGAGGGTCAACGTTTCTGCTACCTACTAGCCTGCACATTCGTTTGTGATCAGACATGCGAAGCAGTTACGCGAGCATTGTTCTTTGCAAATACATGTATCAATTGTTTTTGTTTATGCGCATATGTGATGTGTGTGTGTGGTGTATGTATTAGGTATAGATGGTACATGACCAGGATTATGGAAACTATTCAGTTCAAGAAAGGCTCTTCCATCTGTGCTTGCGCAGGCCGCGTCCCTGTCAAAAGGCACCAGAGATGTCTAAAAGAGGACCTCCTACTCTGGCTGCGTGCTCAAACGGGGACGGGGAAGTGGGTGTGTGATATACCACGGGCGCTGCTTCTTGTAACTCTGCTTTCGCTGTAGAGGGCATGAAGCCGCGCAGCTTCTAATCTGCGTGTGATCTTTGAGCGCCGAGTAGACTGGCTCGGCGCACCAGTACTCAGTCAGCCGGTGGCATGTCAAAAGACAAACTTGCCCTGATATGCTCAAGCACCTTGTATTTGACACGATCAACCAACCTATCCTGGTCAACGTCCTCTCTTACAGACTTGAAGCTCTCGGCCAGGTCCTGTATCTCGGACCTCGCATCAATGATCTTGATATCCATTTCATCGCCCAACTCATCGCCCTTAATCTCAGTTCTCGTTTCCAGCGCGTCAAATTCCTCTTGAAGATCTTTGTGTCGCTTGTCAGAGGCAGCGACTTGTTTTCGCAAGTCATCTACCTCTTCCCTTAGATCTAGGTTTTCTTCCCGAAGGGCCTTGATCTCCGCCCCGTATCGGGCTTGCATCGTCTCCAACTGGGCCCATATCAAAGCGATGTCTTCGTCGCGTTCGTCTCGTAGATCTTTAGGCCGTCGCCGCTTGCGTGATTCGAAAATGGGTGCGTGGGGAGGTGGGGGTTCTGTTTGATCGTACGATGGCGGTGGTAACTCTGCATGGGGAGCGTCTGTGTGAGGGACGTCCGTATGAGGGACGTCTGTACGGGGGACGTCTGTATGGGGGGCGGGAAGTGTGACGACTTTGGCGCCCGCACCACTGTACATGCTGGCAAGATCATCTTGAACAACGAGCGAAACACCGTTGCTGACAGCATCGCAGACAGGTTGGAGTTGTGCTGTTGATGTGCCTGAGTCTTTGATATAGATCGAAAGCGCGGTAATGTTTGCAAGCTCGTGGATCGAGTCCAGAACCGTTCCCGATTGTGCGCGCAGAGGAGCCAGCGGCTCTTGGGCTTCTGCTGAAACGAGGACTTCGGGATGTGTATTGAGACAAAAGTTGAGACAAAGGGTACTGGAGTGGAATTTGTCCCGCACAACACTGGGAATTGTGGGATTTCGAGTGATTTCACACGAAGAGATGAACGAAGGGGATATTCGAAGAATCAAAGTGGTGCCAGTCTTGATTCCCTTGATTCTGATGGGTATATTTAATTGAAAGAATGTTGCTATGCTATCGAAGCGCGTCGTAAAGGTGATGTCCCTGATTTGCGGATCAGGTTCGGCCAGGAAGCGTGTCGCATCATTCCAACACCAGGCGACAACTGCAGAATTCGTCGTATTGACGCCGAGACTCGATAAGGTCGCCATTCTTGATGGTTTCTACTGTTAGCTTCGAAATCTGCAGTCACACGTACCTTGGTCAAGCTCGACACCACAAACGGCCGAATCAGCGATTTCTGATAAAGAACCCCAGCCTTGATCTCCAGAACTGAGCTGCAAGACCAAGAGTCGGACTCTTCTTTTTACAGTCGAAAGACCAACAGATTTTGACCGAGAGAAGTCAGCTTCGCTGCCGGGCAACTATCTGAGCTCCAGAACTGAGCTGCAAGACATCAAATAGTCCCCTCTACAGGCCCCGCTCGTTCCAGCAAAGGAGGAGGTCGCCAAAAGACGCTCGTTTGAAGGGTACGAAACGGAATTTATGTTGGCCTGTAGCGCGATTCACCGACTTCTCTTGGGACGCGTTTCGGAGGTGGCGATCGGCTCGTGGGGATAAAAGGGCGTCGGAAGGTCGCTTCATGAGTATGCACAAGTTAAGGAAGAGGAGCCTCGAAAGTCGAGGTCGAGGTCGGGATGGAGGTCGTGGGGAGAAGGCATCGTGACGAATCTTTGTGCTAAGGTGCGTGAGCGATTGCGTTAGGCAGAGTGAGGGAGATTGAAGAGGCTGGATGTGGGGCGGAAGGGGAGTTACTCCGCCCGTTGTAAATTATGGGTCTCTGGAATCTGAACCAATAGAAAGCGCAGATAGCTCTGCCTCAGCAGGTCCAATCAGAAAGCAAGGTCATTCGTCTGGACGTGTAGACAGGTGAGAACAAAATCAGTGAGTGGATCTGTAGTACTTTTGAGTGGGTTCCTGATCAGTTTATTTTTGCAGCCCGAGCCTAAGCCTTGTTAACTGTTTCTATCACTGATGATTGAAGCTGTCCTGATGCTACTAGAGCTCCGAGTCTCTTACTCCGTAGGCTCTATTATTAATCTAAAGTCTTAGCATAAAACTAACACTAGTTTAGTTATTTTCTAAGTCTTATTATTTCTTAAGTATCTAGATAAGAAAACTGTATCAATAATGCTGGTACAGTCCAGTAAGTTACATGTCCATACGGTTGGAGCAAACGTCTGTCTCCATACAAGATTTCCAGTTACACGTTCCGGAACATCATAGCCTTTACGGTCGCCCAAAGAAAAGGTCAATTGCAAGAACAATAAAAACAAATACATATTATTATTGTCAAAAACTCTATCAAGTCAATGAATTCATCCCATCAATATTATCTTCCTTTCAGTCACATCATCGATTTCAACTCGTTGTTCGCTTGCCATGTAGGGTAATAGAGCACGCTAAAAACGTGGATAGCGCTTCAAGCTCAGCAGCAGCTAGCAGACCAGTCACAGAAACAATTGCACGTTCTATCGAATCGACGTTCGCAGAACCAGCCGTCATTCTAAATCACGTATTCTTGTTTACCAGGAGATTAGCACGGAGTACTACCTTTGACCAATGGAAAGCCCCCGCGTTCCTGAACCTCCATTTGACGCGATGACTGAATTTCAGCGTCCCAACCCTACCCGCCTCGTCCGCCTCGTCGACACCAATGATGCAATTGCTCCAACGAACTCTGGCTCAAGACCTACCGACGACGAAGGCTTCAATGAGTGAATCCGATATTAGCCCACAGATATTTAGCGCTCCCTGCGCATGCGACCCTGCCCAGAACGACACAACAAGACACGAACCCCGTACAGTCCATTGGACGGACAACTGCGACTCGAGCTCACCTGCTATAACATGGAGGCTACCTCTGCTATGATGAGGTCTACCATTCTCGCACGCCCATACCGCCGAAACTCACGAGCGAACCGCGCACGACTCTTAAAACATCGGCAAAACTATTCCGTCCGCCTGTTCCAATCAGCATATCGGCCAACTCACGCCGAAATGTACGACGACAAGGCTCCCGTGACAGCTACAAACTGTGCAGGACGGCTTTGCTGATGGCACTGTCATTCGCGGAAGACGAGATATGCGGCAAAAGCCGAGAACCAGGACTCAGCGATACATCGGCTGGAATTGAGCGCCCTTGAGCGCGCGACCGTTGGTTCATTGCGTTCCATCTTGACTTAGCCAGGCCATGCCATTCTTCGACCGTTTCCCAACTGCAATACCATATGTACTCCGCGACACGCTCGATATACTCGATCCAATTAGGTGACGACTCATCGATCCGACATCTCTGACACGGAGTTCGCTGCTGCGACGGCTTGACGACTTTCACCGATAGGAAGCATCACTTGCTAGGGATAATTGGTCTCCCACTCGTACACGAAGTCGAACAAGCCTTACCAAAGCTATGACATAATGTTTAAAGTAGCGAAGCATACACAAGCCCTGCGTTTCCACCAACCTCACGGTCAAAGGTATTCGAGGCCTATAATCGCCAATGACGAGAGGAAAACCGCGCTTATGGCGATGGTACGAGGCTGCAACGCACGAAATGCAACATGATGGAATGCTGGCGGTATAGCGAAGCCCTCTGTACTTTGACAATGCAAGAGGTCGCTTGCGACACTTGGTCGCGACAATTAGTGCCGCATCGTTTGCATCACCCGCCGACCGTGCTGTTCCTCTACGCCTCAAGCTCTCTTGATACCGTTGACTGAATTCGACCACTCCCTTCTTAGGGAATGCCCGAATCTTTCGCACCAACGCGTTTGCTGTCAACCTTAGGCTAGATCATCACCGATCAACTCCTGGGTCAATCAGCCGTCAATAACACCGCCCGAGTTGTGCGATCTGTAGGTCTTGATCTTCCTCCATTGCCGCTGTTGCGGACCGCTTTCATGGCACGTAGATATATTGTCCCAACGGCGCTTTCCATATGTGAGCCATGTTTTGCTCTGGTCTTTAGTAAAGTCTTTCGTAGCCATGCCTTGCCCTGTAAGACTCGAGACTGGAGACGCAAGACTGCTCCAAGTTGCATCCCGAAACTTGATCAACCGTGCCTTGAGGGCCACTCTTGAGTGAGCAGCTCTCATGGGTCATTCCCCGCCTCCTCTTGGAAGTCCCATTTTACATTCAGCTGCCCATGGATCTGACGGTGGAGTTTCCTGCATCTGGTCTGGCTTGCAAATGGTTATGGTCTGTAAAAAGAAGCAAGATGAATCGCACAGACCGCCGTACACGCCTGACAGTCTAAATTTTGGGTCTTGATAACTGCATGTTCCAAGCTGCAGGCGAATTATATTGTCCTGTATTGTCGATCATGGTCGAATTTCTGCATAGTAAGGCGAATTATAGAAGTGAGGCTAGGCCACAGTGGAGAGAAACAGCATATCCATGATGATTGAGCTGGACAGATGATGCATGCTATGGCATATATAACCGTGTCTATGTAGCGACAGCACAACCTGTCCACTTACTAGCACCCCCATTCTGATTCCCCAACACCGCCAACATGTCGATCGAAAGCAATAAGCTCGACAACATCCACACGGAGACCGCCGTTCTTGACAAACCATGCAAGTTTTGCAAAGTCCTCGAGCTTGACGATGCTCTATATGGTGGAGAGATCAAGAACAACGGGAATAGAGGGCCTTTTGTCGATTTTGGTGAGATTGTGGAAACTAAACAGGATCGAGTTGTAAACTCTGGATGGAGAGTGGCCATGGCGATAAAGGCCATGAGTTTCTTGACACCGAATAACGACGTGGATGCCCCAAAGACCGTTACAAAGACGGAACTGCGGCTCTCGTACTTGAGGAGAGATGAGCTTCCTGATCTGCAGGCAATTGGCGATACAGCATCAACTGGGTGTGTGTTTTGCAAAGTACTCCGTAGTGATCTAAGAGCCGCGTGGGAGACGATAGAAGAAATGGGGAGACGAGAGGGAAGGAGAGAAGGACAGAGACGATGAGAGTGAAGAACAAAGCATAATGGAGCACGAAATAGAAGACATGAATGCCGATTTGAAGGATGGAAACAAGGACAGTACCAAGGCCGCTCAATTCGCAAACACAGAGGCACAAACTAGCAAAGCTGATTTGGTTATCACCGAAATGATCTACAAGCTTCGAGAATATGGAGCCGATAATGATCGTCCTCAACGAACATGGCTGGATGCGTTGTATGTCTTCTTCACAATTCAGTACTAGGGAAAGAAGAGGAAGTACTCTATTCACTACAAAATATACGCGGAACCATCTGGCAAGTTACATATTTGACGACGCAGCATCAAGCAAGGCTAACACGGCATAGATCCGTGTACTTCTTGGCTTCAGATTAGAGGACAGCCCTTCATGAGCGATCCATTGTCTCCAGTATCTCTGAGAAGAATGAATAAACTCATTCAACTTTCAGAAAAAGAACAACCAGTGAAAGTCGTCAAGAACCCCTTTTTGCCAACTCGTCTACTTGACGTGCAGGCATCTTGTCCATCTGGCTTACGTCTGGTTATCACCGAAACGGATCCCGACGTGTGCAAGCTTGACGCTTCGCAAAGACAATACGCAGCGTTGAGTTACTGCGGGGGCTCGGGGGATGCAGCGCTGAAACAGCTCAAAACTACGAGAAATGTGTTACAGATGCACCTTGCTGAGGTTCCTTTGGAAAAGGCTCCCGAAACAGTCGCTGACTCGATCCGAGTCTGTCGAGCGCTCGGCTTGCGATACCTCTGGGTCGATGCCTTGTGCATTCTCCAAGGGGATCGGGAAGATTGGTCAAAGGAGTCATTCCAGATGTCCAACATTTACGAGAACAGTTACCTCACACTATGCGTTGTGCAAGGTGATTCGTGCTCCAGTGGTTTTCTTCGCAAGGACCACAACCCGCCCAATGTAAGAGTTAAGTTCCAATCGAAGCTTGATGGCTCGATTTCGGGCAATATCACTCTTCGAATGCTTCACCCGCCCCCAGCAACATTGCGGAGGTGCACAAAAGGATTCGGGAAGTACAGTCGCATTGACGATGAGCCTGGGAATTCGGATCTCGAGTCTGCCTCGTGGGGCAAGCGAGGCTGGACGTTCCAGGAGGATCAACTGGCTCCGCGAAAGGTGTTCTTCGGCAACCTGATGTTCCACGTCAGTCGCGGTTCGAAGCTTGAAGCAGCCGACAGCTCTACTGTGGAACATTTCCGTTTCATCGACACTATGGGTTCTTTGCAACAAGGACTAAAGACTTGGTATAACATGATCATAGACTACTCCGAACGAGTCCTTTCCTTTGAGCAGGACAAGTTCCCTGCCATCGCAGCTTTGGCCAGACATTTCAGCGAAAGATTCGAGGGTCAGAGGTATATTGCAGGCTTGTGGGAGTCAGACATCCATAAAGGCCTTCTTTGGACCTTAACCTCGGAGTGGAAGGAATTCGACGAATACCAGAGGCTTGTGCCAAAGGAATATACTGCGCCTTCTTGGAGCTGGGCCCGTCGTCCCCTGCGATTAGATTGGGTTCTGATTGGTGATGAGAACCCCAAATCCGAGCTGATCAGGAGCTGTTGCTTGGGATCGTCGTGATACCTTCAACCGAAGAACATGGCGCGTACGAAAAGATAGGACTCTTCTTTACGGAAGATCGAGGGAAGGGTGGAAGAAAGTTCTGGAAAAATATTCCAATGCAAGACTTGGTACTTGTTTAGACAATATCTCATGTTTTCTGTCCCCCCGATGCTGTGTCAAGAGCATCCTATGGTTGAAGCCAAATGCATCGAATTTTCACTGCAATTTTAACCCTCCCCAAGCGTGTCCGAGGCAGGCTGAAACGCAGGATAGTTTGTCTGCGTTGCAATACTAGCCCCCATAAAGTGCCCGAGAGCTAGAAGCTATTCCCGTTTCCGACTAGCTGTGCGAACATTTTGTTAGCTCATAGACCACAACCACCCACAAGTTCTCAACAAAAACAGTTGGTACTGTGGTCTAGTTGGTTATGACATCTCGTTAACACCGAGAAGGTCCCCGGTTCGAGCCCGGGCAGAACCTCATCTTTTGCACGTCGCGTAGGATTTCCTTTTTGTCCCTGGAGGTGGATCGTGACCCAAGTCTTTGATGCAAAGCACGTTCTTGCCAGGGTACCCCATCCAAGACAGAGTGATTCCATTTTCCTCTTTCATCTTCACTGACTGCCGGTTTGGCATGTCGGGATCTACAGCATACAAAAATTGAGTGTAACTCAATGAGGGCATGAGGTAGTTGCGAAGCGGTGTGCAACGTCTCGCAAAATACACACTCAACCCTTCGACAAAGAATTTACAAGAGGAAAAGGTACTGGATCAAATTGAGAAACCCCATGTCGATACAGATACTCAAGAAGAGCTATCTGGTGTCTGAAACTTCTGGTACGGCGTACTGCTCGATGACACAGAGAATGGCTACTAAACAAGCACAATTGCGGAATTAGAGTCAGTACATCATCTTTAGAGCTGTAGTGTCGTATTGAAGGATGCAAACATGTCATTCATTGACGACGACATGGCAATGGGAATACGAAGAGAATGGCTGCCAAAAAGGCAGAAGGTGAAAAACGACACACCGCTGTTTGTATCACATGGTTCATTAGTTTCCAAAACACAATTTGGAAAATATAAAGACTCAGTTGTCAAATGTGATATATCGATTCCGCCCTTTTCGCTCTCAACACCTGCAAGAATAAGTTCTGCACAATCAAAGGACCCCTGAACGCTAGCATCGTTGTACAACGCCAGCAACGACGTAATTTCTGCCACTCAGGGGCAGTAATAACGTCATCTTTGGCTTGCCTCTTTCTTTTTCCTACCTAGTCTTTAACATCAAAGGGTATCATGTTGCAGAGAACTAAACAAGCCGAAAGCAGACAAAGATGGACCTCTTCATTAAAGGCCTGTTTATGTGTATTCAACTGCATGAATAGGCGTCTGCAGCACTGGCTGATGGAAATGACGAACAAAGACTGCGCAAAAGAGATGGATGTCTTCCATTCTGCTGGCGCGGCACATAATATCCAGCGCTTCTCTGCCAATATGGCCTCTTTCTTCACTCAACCACCCATCTCTTGACCACGAACCTGGAGATACACCATAACAACAAACTTCACCATCATCACCGTCGCCAAAATGTGTTCGATGTATGATCCCCGAGTCTACGACATCCTGTCACGCTGGTCGTTTGATCCCCCGAAGGACGGTAAGTCAAACATGTGCCGTTACCTAAAGCTCAGACACTGACCGTCAAATACTCACAGCATGTGCCCCTTCTTATCCACAAGACCAACGCCCTGTGCGAGCAACCGCATCGTCCGATGATCGGTCCCAGCACTCGGAGTCGACCAAGAGCGGAAACAACCATACCTATCGCCGGTATCCGTCCGCTGAAGACGAACTTCCTACCTTTGGCATAGATTGGCCCGAAGATAACACTAGAGCCGTTCCGTCTGGTCTGGATGTTCATAAGCCACCTACCACCAATCAAGCAACTTCCCACGATCCATCTACTCAGATGTGGCCCTCTCCGTCTAACAACCTCGAAGTGCTTCGTGTCATCGGCTATCGCACAATCTTTGGTCGTGGATACGACGAGAAGAATGAGTTCTGGGTTAGCTGGAAGGGGTACCCTGCGTCTGAAGGCACTTGGATGAGGGAGAGCCTCGTTCAACGAATCGCGCCCCTGCAAGTTGCAGAGTTCAACCATGAACGACGGTTGTCTTGTCACAGGGGTGTTTATGGAGAGATGTTTATCAGGAAGTCTGCGCCGTGCTGCGATGGTAAAGAGGAGAGCTTTTGTGAGGGGTGTATAGTTTGTGGAAGAGGGTGTCATTGATGAACATGGTGGGGATGATTAGACTTTGATGAATACACAGACACTTGTTTGAGCCATCTGTAGCGTATTTCTTTACGACCTCGATCAATCATATTTTATTAAACACATGTGCCTATTGACTGCGACCATTGACAAGGGCTTGTGCCAGTGCTTGGGTCATGGCTGCCTTTGTTTCAGCATTCTTGGTTGCAATCGACCAAAGGGATGAAGTAAAAGCTGAGGATACGCAGTCTAACGACCCTGTTTGTATATAAGTGAACAAATAATGTACCATTGCCCTCAGAGCTAGGTCTTCGCACCGCTCGATGTTCTGATGCACCTTGCATGTGTGAGCACGAAGCATTGCCAATGTTGATGTCCCCCGTTTCCAGCCAACACTTCATCAAACTTGATCAGGCCGCGTGGCCTAATGGCTAAGGCGCTAGATTTCGGTCCTCAGCATCTGATTCTCTAGAGATTCCAGGTTCGACTCCTGGCGTGGTCGATTGACACAGCTGATTATTATTTTTGCTATTTTGCATGAATAGTAGAGACAATCTGTGTCCTTGTGGTGTCGTCGTTGATTGTCGGATGCCGTACCTGCTCTTCCATACCAGTTTACTTCAAGATATCTGGGTAGCCCATAGCCGAAATGGTAAGCGTCGTCGAGAGAATATCTTGTGGCGCTTCCTCTGCAAAACACTGCCTATCAAAGTGTTGACTTTTTCGTGACCTATCGATGGAATATTTGTGTTGTCGTCGACTTTGCGATTCGGCTCGCCGTCTCTCTACCCCCTAGCTAGTTACTGCTATCAATCATAGGGAGCATGAAGGGACTCACACTACACCAAGCACTGCAACAGAACAATTAAACTTAAGATTAATTGTGCCTCTTCTTATTATCGGCATAACGCTTGATGTTACCTAGCATAAGGGTAACAGAGATTTACACAATAACATAATACTTGGAATCAGAACCTTGAGCCTTAACACTCCAAAGCCCCCAAAAAGCGAAAATAAAACCAATCGTCTTGGCGGTAAGAGTGCTGTCTACACAATATAATATCCATCTCTACAATGCCTCATTCCTTTTCTTGTACCACTCAGCGTAGGCCCCTGGAGCAAGCTTTCGAACCTTCGCCTTGGGTTCCCAGGTGAGAGACTCGGGTTCATTGGGGAATCCGACCCATTGGCAGAGGAACTTCGTGGTATTGTTCGGGCTAGAATACTTCTCGCCAACAATAGCAAAAATGTGGTACAGATCAAAGCCGGTCGCTTTGTCACGTCCCCCAAGGCTCTCCTAGTACCGGTAGACAATATCTGGCACGGACTTCTGAGCATCGAGCTCTGAGGTCCACCCCCACTCGCCGTTGGACCACATGATGTTCAGTTCAACGGTACAAGTAGTGGTGTCGATTTCGTGTTTGACAATGCTTGTAATAAACATGATCTTATCGTTGCATTGAGACGAGTACGAAATGAAGGATGCGGCATCGTCGTCGTTATCGTCATCATGATTATCAACCAATTTTGTAACGGAGAGAATATGCGCATCTAGTTCTGCGGTTGTCTGCTGATCGAGACTGTGTTGGCTGGGAAAGGCGTCGGAGAGAGGCGGCAGCCATTGATGAAAAAAAGCATGCGCATCAGTGCAGGTGTCTCGAAAGATCTGATGTTAGCCATGAGACAAAGTGAAATATACTTGCCAGGCTCACCCTCCAAACATGTAGTAGTGTCGTATTCAGGGGCAGAAGTAGGTAAAGGCCAGTCGTATGTATTCTGGTCGAAGGCACTGGTACGAAGCATTGTTAGCCACGTGCGCGGATCCGCCAAAGATATTGTGATACGCTATAAAAGTCGAGATGTATGATGAACTAGTAAGAGAACAACGGATGTGTTGAGATGTGCGAGATGAAACTTTTGAGAAAAGTCTGAGAAAGTCAAGAAGTTGCGTTATCAGCTTTGGTGGAACTGGGAAACGACGACCACTACATGCGACTGCCAGAATACATGTGAGGAAAGACCCAAGTGGTCCGGTGCATGGGTATCACAAGAGTACACGCAGAGAACTGCTCCCAGTTTGGCAAGCGGGTTCTCCCTCAGTACGCCATGATTTGCTAGCGAGCTTGAAATATGTCTACTCTCAGCGTCGTCAAAACTGAGTCAGGTATCTCCATCATCAACGCCGTGCCCTCTTTTACCTATCCATCGCTCCAACGCACACCACCATGAAACTGAGCGTTGACATAGCGCGATTCTATTTCTCGTCATAGCCTTGTGGTAAAAAGTCAAGGTGCTACAAGAAAATGCAAAAAGATAACATACAACAGCGGGGATTCGCTGGTCGTCACCGACCCAACTACTAATCCGCCCCTTACCAGCTTGACTATGGGAGAGCGGACGGGATCCCGCATTTTCT